>NW_023665206.1:7500-13068 GCF_015228065.2 Penaeus monodon | reverse complement strand
GTATATAAAAGATAAATATATACACTTATAATATAGACTATACATTATTTATTTTTTTAGATATGCATAATTTTATTTTTTTAATATATATAATAATATTATATTATATATTTTATATATATATATTAAAATATTATGTATGTGTGTGTGTGTGTGTGTGTGTGTATTTACAAACTCATACATATATTTGTTTATTATGTAACTAATGCATATAAAATCATTTATATATATATATATATATATTATATATATATAATATATATATATATATATATATTATATATATAAACTGTGCATATATGAAATAATTTGTAAGTCCACACTGATTCGAATGCGATAATCGGCTTTCCATCCGAAGTAAAAATACTAACTGAACGCGTGGAAACCAAGGATAAATCTGATCCGCGGAGGCAAATCGGCAGATCGAGCAGGGTAGGGCGGTTTGGGGAGAAAAAAAGTTTGGGTCTGCAGAATATTAGAATGCAAGAGCGAAAGGAATTTGCATGTGTATATATACCGTCACTTGGATAACGAAAACATTTTTTCATCATGAAGCTGTTGGTAAGAATGGACTTATCAAAATTTATATGGAATTTATCGACATTTGTATTTTTAATTTTTAATATTTTTTCTTATCTCGAATGGATGTATATGTGAGAAACGAGAAGCATGATATATATATATTATATATATAATCTATATATATATATATATATATATATATATATAATACATATATATATACATGTATATATATTAATTAATTAATTAACTAATTTATATTTTTTATCGCAGGTAATACTCGCCACGTTCGTTGGTCTTGTCATCAGCGGCCCCCCAAGGCTATCACCTGGATAAGCCTTCAGGACCAAGCTTTGGAATAAGAGGTTCAGGATCAGGTTTGGAACAGGGGGTTCAGGCTCAGGTTTTGGAACAGGAGCTTCAGGCTCAGGTTTTTGGAGCAGGAGCTTCAGGCTCAGTTTTGGAGCAGGAGTTTAGGCTCAGGTTTTGGAGCAGGATTTTTAAGCTTAGGATCTGGAAGGGGAGTTTAGCCTAGGTTTTAGCTCAGGGGGATGGGGGCCCGGAAGGGTGCGCATGTTGACGGCAGATGCGTCACTCCAACGCGTCATCGCAAAGTTTACTTGTATGACGCGCCACCAGCGCCCGTGTCCCATGGTCCCCCACCTTATTTCCTGAGCAACCGTTGGGACAAACATCGTGTTCATCCGAGCACCAGAAAGGACAAGGACCAACCCATTGTCATACCTCCTCCTCAGGCAAGAACATTCGTGTACGTCCTTAACAAAGAGTCGCCCACAGCAACAGGAAGTGATCGAAACTCCCAGCTCCGCCAGCGAGCGAACCTGAAGTTTACTTCGGAACTACGGGGACGGCCCCAGAACCCGGTTCTTCCCAGTGGCCCTGATCTCCAGACTGCCCTGAACCAGCTTCCCAAGGTTGTGGTCAAGTGGGGGAGGCTGTGCCGGAGGCGCTGAGGGTGGTTTTGGAGGAAGTGGAGAATCGTGGATTAGGAGGGAGGAATCGGGATTCGGAAGGGAGGAATCGGTGAATTCGGAAATGGAGAATTTGGTGGATCGGAAGTGGAGAATTTGGTGGATTCGAAGTGTGGAAGCGTGGATTTCAAGTGTGACGCGGGATTGAGAAAGTGGAGAATCGATGGATTCGATTTTAAATGATCAAGCGGTGGATTCGGAGAAGTGGATAATTGGTGGATTCGGAGGAAGTGAAGGAATCGGTGAAGTGGAGGAATCGGTGATTCGGAAGTGGAGGAATCGGTGGATTCGAAGTGGTGGGAAGCGGTGGATTCGCAAGTAGTGGACGGGTGGATTCGGAAAAGTGGAGAGATGGATTCGGATTAAGTGGATCAAGCGGTGGATTCGGAGGAAGTGGAGGAATTTGGTGGTTTCGGAGAAGTGAAGGAATCGGTGGATTCGGAGGAAGTGGAGGAATCGTGGATTCGGAAGAAGTGGATTTGGAAGCAATGCTATCAACGGCGGTTTCGTGAGCGGTGGCGACAGCGAACAAGTATTCGTCAGAGGAGGAGGATTTAGTGGAGGATCCAGGGGCCGTTCCCTCTCTTCCAAGTCTTATTCCGTCCCTTTAACTTTTTATGTAAAAAAAACAAAACTTTCTGTTTTTGTAAGATAGATGTGTTAAATTTTGTATTGTATCATAAAAGAAAAACAATAATGTGTTGTCTTTTATATCCATAGTACACACTGTAGTATGCAAAGTTAGCTTATTTTTGCATAATCTAAAGGGGAATGGTAAGTATTTTCTTTGCTCTTCTTCATGAAGAAATAACCTAAAAATTATCGAACTGGACCAGCAAGTACATTTTTTTTTACTTTACCTTAACATTACAAGAAAAGGAAGTCCAGATTACAGTGAAGTGAAAGTTGTAATAAAACAAATGCCATTAAGTGTAACGCAGGTCTCAGTAAGTTTAACGTTCCATAAAAGGGCACTAAGTGAGCTTCGTGAAAAAAAAACCGCAGAAAACAGTCAGTCTTAAATAAACACCATTGCACATTCTATTAAGAAATGAAAGAGTTTGGTTATATGTGCTTCTAGAAGCGACCATTTCATTTGCAAATTAAATACTCCCAAAAAAAGGCTAATTATCAGTTTTACTTATAAATTTTTTTCATATGTGTTAAACTGAACGAGTGATGAGATTTTTCTTTTCTCATGTTCAGGAATCAGACATTCGGGTGGAAAGATTTTCTTTAAGCATTTCCACCTGAACGGGACGCCCCTCGGCATCAATAGTACTGAATCATCATTACAGTATAGATCTAAGGCGGTAGTATTTTCTGATGCTGGTAGGTAAACAAGTTATCATGGATTACAATCCAAAGGATAACTGAGGGGTTAATAAAGGTCAGTTAGTATATATGAATGAGTATATGTGCAACACACAAATTAAACAAAACACACGCAATATATATATAATATAATATATATATATATATATATATATATATATATGTATATATATTATAATATATATATAATATATTATATATATGTGTGTGTGTGTGTTTTGTGTGTGTGTGTGTGTGTGTGTTGTTTTTTTGTGTGTTTTTATGTATGTAAAATGAGCATAAACACATCACCGTGTAGTCAAAGTGAAAGGAAATACAGCCTCAACATAAAGAAATTGAAATCCATCTCCCCAAAGAGTTTCTCTTCAGACGAAGCAAATTACCTAAGTGGTGGGGGAAATTTTGGGTTTATTTGCTTCATCGGGGGAAATTTCGAACTGTTGCGTTAAATTAATTTACACAATATGGCTGTGCTCCCCTTATGTGCGCGTGTGTCCTGCATATATATATATTATAATATATTTTATTTTAATATATATATAATATATATTTTATAAAATAAAATATAAACATGTTTATATAGTATAAGATATTTATAACATATATAAATGTATATATATTTTATATAAAATTTTATTTTATAAAATATATATATATTATAAAATATATATATATATATATATATATATATATATAACATATATAATATATATGTGTCCCAGTGTGCGAGTTTGTGTGTGTGTAAGTGTTATACATATGTGTGTATGTATATATATAATATCTACACTATGTCTATAAACATATATACATATATATCTATGCTATGCCCTAAATACATATATATTATTTTTTTATTTACGGTAGGTTCATGTTTTAGCCGCCTTGTTCACAACATGATATTTAAATTGTAATTTTCATGATGTGATGCTCTTGCAGTGAGTACGTGGTAGGGTCCCCAGTTCCTTTCCACGGAGAGTGCCGGTGTTACCTTTTTTTATGTAATTATTCTCGCTATTTATCCGGGCTCGGGACCAGCACTGACTTGGGTTGGCTTGGCCACTTAGTGGCTAGGTAGGCAATCGAGGTGAAGTTCCTTGCCCAAGGGAACAACGCGCCGGCCGGTGATTCGAACCCTCGAACTCAGATTGCCGTCGTGACAGTCTTGAGTCCGATGCTCTAACCACTCGGCCACCGCGGCCATATAAACATATACATATACACAAACGCATGAAAAAAAAGAAAAAAGAAAAAAAAATATATATATATTTATGTATGAAAATATAAACATGTGTATGTGTGTGTGCGTGTGCGTGTGTAAATATGTGTGCATAAGTAAATAAATACAAGTATATATACATATATGTATATATAGACATAAATATGGATAAAATAATTATATATATGTATACATATGCATGCGGTATTTTATGTATAAATATATACATTTATATAATGCATATACATGTATTTATCTTTTTATTATGATAACACACACACACACACACCACAACACACACACACAAATAAAATATATATATAATATATATAATATATATAAAATATAATTATATAGTGTGTGTGTGTGTGTGGTGTGTGTGTGTGTATTTACAAACTCATACATAATTTGTTTGTATATGTGACTAATGCCATATAAAATCATATATTTATATATATTTTATATATATATATATATATATAATATATATAAAATAATTATATATATATATATATATATAAACTGTGCATATACGAAATAATTTGCAAATTCACCCCTGATTCGAATGCGATAATCGGCTTTCTATCCGAAGTAAAAATACTAACTGAACGCGTGGAAATCAAAGGATGAATCTGATCCCAGGGGGGAAATCGGCAGATCGAGCAGGGTAGGGCGGTTTGAGGAGCAAGTTCTGGGTCTGCAGAATATGAGAATGCAAGAGCGAAAGGAATTTGCGTGTGTATATAAACCGTCACTTGGTAACGAAAACATTATTTCACCATGAAGCTGTTGGTAAGAATGGCCTTATCTAATATATATGGAATTTATCGACATTTATTGTTTTATCTCGGAATGGATGTGTATTTGAGCACGAGAAGCATGATATAATATATATATATATATATATATATATTTTATATTATATATACATATATACACATATATATATACATGTATATATATTTAATTAATTAATTAACTAATTATTATTTTATCGCAGGTAATAGTCGCCACGTTCGTGGTCTTGTCATCAGCGGCCCCTCAAGGCTATCACCTGGATAAGCCTTTAGACCAAGCTTGGAATAAGAGGTTCAGGCTCAGGTTTTGGAACAGGGGGTTCAGGCTCAGGTTTTTGGGGCAGGAGCTTTAGGCTCAAGTTTGGAGCAGGAGCCTCAGGCTCAGGTTTTGGAGCAGGAGCTTTAGGCTCAGGTTTTGGAGCAGGAGTTTTAAGCTTGGATCTGGAAGGGGAGGTTTAGCCTCAGGTTTTAGCTCAGGAGGATGTGGGCCCGGAAGGGTGCGCATGTTGACGGCAGATGCGTCACTCACGCGTCAATCGCAAAGTTTACTTGTATGACGCGCCACCCCGCGCCCGTGTCCCATGGTCCCCCACCTTTAAATTTCCTGAGCCAACTGTTGAGACGAAAAATCGTGTTCATCCGAGCACCAGAACAAGGACAGGACCAGATCCTATTGTCATACCTCCTCCTAGGCAAGAACATGTCG
>NW_023665206.1:0-2500 GCF_015228065.2 Penaeus monodon | reverse complement strand
GAAGTAACCTAAAATTGTCAAATTTGGGACCAGCAAGTACATTTTTCTTACATAAAAATTATACCATAGGATTACAGAAAAGGAGGTCCAAATTACAGTGAAGGTGAAGGTCGTCATAAAACAAATGTTATAAAGGCAATATTTTAACGTAGGTCTCAGTGAGTTTAACATTCCATATAAGGACTCTATGTGATCTTCGTGAAAATAACACGCAGAAAATAAACCACCATTGCATTCTATTATTAAATGAAAAGCTTTTGGTTAAATGTCCTTCCTAGAACGACCATTTCAATTGCAAATTAAATAAACCAAAAAAGGCTACTGATCAGACTTTTTTTTATTTATTTACTATTATTTTTTTCATTGTGTTAAAATGACGAGTGAGAGATTTTTTAAAAATCAACGTCGGGTGTAAGTTTTTTCTTTCAGCATTTCACCTGAACGGGATCCCCCGGCACAAATTACGAAAATTATTACGCATAATTTTAGGGGGAAATTTTTTGATGTGTAAGAAAAATCAAGGTACTGGATTAAAACCCAAAGGGAAAACAAAGGGTTAATTAAGGTCAGTAAGAAGTGAAGATAGTTGCACATACACAAATTAAAAACACACCACAACACACATAAATGTTTTTATAATGAGCATAAACACATCGCCGTGTAGTCAAAAAAAGAAAATAAGCCTCAGGTAAAAAAATTGAACTCCATCCAAAAAGAGTTTCTTTTAGAGAAGCAAATTACCGAAGTGGATGGGGGAAATTTTGGGTTTATTTGCTTCGTCTGGGAGTTCGAAAGAGGAAAATTAATTCACACAATTGCTGTGCTTCCGTCTTTGGGGCGTGTTCCTTGCATATATATATATATATAATAATATATATATATATATAATATATATATATATATATAATATATTAAACTTTATATACAACTAAATATGTAAATATATTTAATAAAATTGTATAATTATAAATATGTATATATATAGTACCACACCAATATGCATATATATATGTGTGTGTGTGCGCGTGTGGAGTTTGTGTGTGTGAAAGTGTAACACAGTGGTATGAACATTATTCTACGCTAGTCTATAAACAATTAAACATTATATATATTTATGCATGAAATATAGGACATATGTATGTGTTTTGGGTGTGCGTGTGCGTTTGTAAAATATGGTGCAAAAGTAAATAAATACACAAAAAGTAAAAATTAGACAAAATATGAATAAAATAATTTATATAGTATACATATCATGGTATATATAGTTAAATTAACATTTATATATTGCCCAAAACCCTATTTTATCTTGTTTTATTAGATATATATAACATATAATGTGTGGGTGTGTGTGTGTTTACAAATCGTACAGATTTTGTTTATATATGTTACTAATGATTAATATATATATATATAATATTAATATATATATAAATATATATTAATTTTATATATATTATATATATATAAAAAAACTGTATATATGAAAAATTTTTAAACCACACTGATTCGAATACGTGGAGAAGGGATTATTAATATATATAATATATATATATAATAATATAGTATATATATATATATTATATATATATATATATATATTATATATCTATATATATATATTATATATATATGATATATATATATATATATATATATATATATATATATATATATATATATATATATTATATATATGATATATATATATTATATTAATATATAGATATATATATATATATTATAATATATATATATATATATCTATAGATATATATAATATATATATATATATATATATATATACTATATATTGCCATGCTTCTCATCGTATTCGAATCAGGTGGATTTACAAATTATTTCATATATGCACAGTTTATATATATATATATATATATATATATATATACTATATATATATATATATATATATATATATATATATATATATATATTATATGCATTAGTTCACATATATAACAAATATCTGTACGAGTTTGTAAACACACACACACACACACATATATATGTATATATATCATATATAAAAACAAGATAAATATATGTATATGCATATATATAAATGTATATATTTATATATATATATACACATGTATATGTATACATATATATAATTATTTTATTCATATTATGTCTTATATATATACTTGTGTGTATTTATTTACTTATGCACACATATTTACAAACGCACACGCACACATACACACATACATATGTCTATATTTCATGCATAAATATATATAATGTTTATTATATGTTTATAGACATAGCGTAGATATATATGTATACATACACACATGTGTATACACTTACACACACACAAACTCGCACACGCGCAACACAACACACATATATATATGCATATATGTGTGTGTGTACATATATATATACATATTTATTAGTATAAAAGATAATACATATATTTACATTTTTGTATGTTATAAATGTTTTATAAAAATAATATATATATTATTATAAAATT
>NW_023665205.1:0-13070 GCF_015228065.2 Penaeus monodon | reverse complement strand
ATCATCATTATCATGATTATCATCATTATTATCGTTATTATCATCATTATCATCGTTATCATCATCATTATCATCATTATTTCACTTATTAGCACATTATTGCCATTGTTATCATTATTATTGCAATTTATGGAGTTATAAGTATATATAGTTTGCAATACTACTACTAACACAACATAATAATAGTAATAACAATAATGATAACAATAATAACGATTTTATACTTATTTTTATTCATTATCTTATTGTATCGTTATTACTGTATTATTATTTTTAGCGTATTTATTTTTGCAATTATAACTACCATTAACTAATAATAATGCTGATAATACATACTAATTAAAACCAATAACACTATTAGAACCACTACATATTAGTATTACTTATAGCTTATATTATTATTGTTATTGATTACAGATATAATAGATTTTTTGGCAATATACTTAATATTAAGATAATAGTAGTAATATAGTTAAATAATAATCATATAATAATAATAATCATAATAATTTTATAATATGCAATGTTTATCAAAATTCTCATTTATTCTCACTTTTATCCATCATTATTGTTATGATTATACAATTCTGGCAATTATTATCATTATTAACCCTAATTTGCCGAAATCACCAAAAGAACTCGAAAAAAACGTCATTTTGAGCCTCCGGGCTAGTACAGTGGTACGTGTCGGCCTCTCATCCGAGGGGTCTCGTTTCGCGCCCCTCCCAGCGGCGCGAGAAGTTGCAAATTGTCCGCCCGGAGGTTACTGCTGTGGCTGGGCACCACGGCGGGTAAGGACTAGGTTCAGCCGAGTCAGCACCAGCTGACACACGTGAGCGAGTCGGCATTAGTCGACACAGGCCGGGCTCCCCTCTGGCAATAGCTTCGGCGAGCTAAGCTTCGGCATATCGGACTTACCTTACGTCTTTTGGAGTATGACTCTCAATGCTATATGTCGCTAGATTTTGCCCTTTTTTCGACTTTTGGAATTTTTTCTTATACCCGTTTTTATATTTATATATGGACACAATTCCTGTTATTATCTCATCATTATCTTTGATTATCATCATATTATCGTTATCATCATCATTATCCTCCTTATCCATCATTATCATCACCTTTATCATCATTCTGCAATTATTATATCATTATTGCATTGTTATCATTATTAGTGGGCATTATTGAGTTTATAGAATATCATTTTTGCAATAATACTATAACCGAACAATAATCATGTATAAAAATTAATAATAAACAATAGTAACGATTATAATTATTATTTATATTATTATCTTAATTAGTATCGTTATTACTGTAATTATTACTGTTATATAATTATTTTTTGCAATTATACTACAAGTACAAATATACTAATGATGATAATAACATAATAATCCATAATAACAATATTTATCACCGCTAGCATTATTATTATTATACTTATACTTATTATTATTAATTGTTAGTATTACAGATATAATAGATTTTTTTGCATAATAAACTAAATAATTAAGATACTTTTAATGAATAATAGCTAGTAATAATACATAATAATAATAATATAAGAATAATAATATAATTTTTAAACTATGCATAGATGTATCAAAATTCTCTTTATTCTCACTTTTAATCATCAATTTTGTTATGCATTAATACAATTCTGGTAATTATTATCATTATTACCCTATACTTGCCGAAATCACCAAAGAAATCGAAAAAACGTCATTTTGGATATACTCTCAAAGGCTATATTCGCTAGATTTTGCCGCTTTTTCGGCTTTTGGGAAATGTTTTTCTTATACCTTTTTTAATATTATATATGGCCACAATTTCCTGTTTTAATCAGCATCATTATCATGATTATCATCGTTATGATCGTTGATCATCATCATTATCATCATTATCATCATTATCATCATCTTTCATCATTATCATCATTATCAGCATCATTTATCATCATTATTGCCATTATTATCATCATTATTGCAATTGTTTATCGTTATTATTGCAATCATTGGAGTATAGTAATATATTTTTTGCAATAATAACTATAACACAACAATAATATATAGTAATAACAATAATAAATAACAATAATAACGATTTTATAAGTAATCATTTATATCATTACTTAATTAGTATCGTTATTACTGTAATATTACTGTTTATAGTAATTATTTTTGGCAATTATACTACCAGTAGAAATAATAATAATATGATAATACACTAACAATACTAATAACAATGTTATAACTACTATCATTATATTTATTATCGTTATTATTACAGATATAATAGATTTTTTGGCATAATACTATATTAAGATCATATTAGTATAATAATAATAATAATAATAATGAGAATGAAAGTGATAATAATAATAATAATAATTAATCATAATAATAATAATTTTAATAATATTCAAATGTTATCAAAAATTTCTTTATTCTCACTTTTATCATCATTATTGTTATGATTAATACAACTGGTATTATTAGCATTATTACCCTAATAATTGCACTAATCACCAAGAATCCGAAAAAACGTCCATTTTGGAGTATACTCTCAAAAGACTCTATGTTCGCTAGATTTTTGCTGCTTTTTTCGAACTTTTGGTGAATCTTTTTCTTATAACCTTTTTATATATATATGGAGCACAATTCCTGTTTATTATCATCATCATTAATCATGATTATCCATCATTATTTATCGTTATCATCATCATTATCATCATTCTCATCATTATCAATCATCATTATCATCATTATTGCAATTATTATCATCATTATTGCAATTTGTTTACATTATTATTGCAATTATTGAGTTATAGTAATATATTTTTGCATATACGATAACGACCACAACAATATAATAGTAATAACAATGATAATCACAATAATAACGTTTTTTATAATTATTATTTATATATTATCTTAATTAGTATCGTTATTACTGTAATTATTACTGTTTATAATATTATTTTTGCAATTATCTACCGATGCACAAATAAATATGATGATATAACAATATAAATACTAATAACGTCTTATAACCACTAGCATTATTATTATTATACCTATACTTATTATTTATTAATTGTTATTATTACAGATAATACTAGTTTTTTGGCATAATACTATAATTTAAATATAGTAATAATAATAATAATAATAAATAATAATAATAATAAGTAATAAATAATAATATACATTTTAATATATTCAAATGTTATCAAAATTCTCTTTAGTCTCACTTTTATCATCATTATTGTATGATATACAATTCTGGTAAATTATTACCATTATACCCTAATAATTGCCGAACTCACAAAGAAATCGAAAAAACGTCATTTTGGAGTATACTCTCAATAGGCTATATTTCGCTATATTGTCCGCTTTTTTCACTTTGGGAATGTTTTTCTGAAAAATAACCTTTTTTATATTAATATATGGACACAATCCTGTATTATCATCATCATTATCCGATGATTAGCATCATTATTATCGTTAGCATCATCATTCATCATCATTATCATCATCATTATCATCCTTATTTCAATTATTATAATCATCTTGCAATTGTTATCGTTGATTTGCAATTATTGGAGTTCTAGTATATATGTTTGCAATAATCTATAACCGCAACAATAAAATATAATACAGTATAAGAACAATAATACGATTTTATATTATTCTTTATAATCCTTATCTTATTAGTATTGTTTTACTGTAATTATTACTGTCTAATAATATTTTTGCAATTATACTACCAGTAGAAATAATAATATATTGATGATATAACATAATAATACTAATAACATATTATAACCACTAGCATATTATTATTATACTTATACTATATTATTGGTTGTTTATTATTACGGATATAATAGATTTTTTTTGGCACTAATATATACTAATAATAATATAATATATAATATATAATAATACTATAATAATCATAATAATAATGATAATAATAATTTTAGTAATATTCACATGTTATGAAAATTCTCTTTATCTCCACTTTATCATCCTTATTTTATGATTATCAATTCTGGTATTATTATCATTATTCCCTAATAATTGCCGAAATCACCAAGGAAATCGAAAAACGTCATTTTGGAGTATACTCTCAAAAGCTATATTTCGCTAGATTTGCCGCTTTTTCGACTTTTGGGGATATCTTTTCTTATACCTTTTTTTATTATATAATGGGACACAATCTGTTATTATCATCATCATTATCAATGATTATCATCATTATTATCGTTTATCATCATCATTATCATCATTATCATCATTATCATCGCATTATCATCCTTATTGCAATTATTATCATCATTATTGCAATTGTTATCATTATTATTGCAATTATTGGAGTTATAGTATATATTTTTGCAATAATCTAATAACCCAACATAATAATTTAATAACAAATAATAATACAATAATAACGTTTTAATAATTATTATTTATATCATTATCTTAATTAGTACATAGTTATTACTCTAATTATTACTTGTTTATAATACTTATTTTTGCAATCACACTACCCAGTACATAATAATATGATGATAATAAAAGTAATAATACGAATAGCAATATTATAACCCTAGCATTATTATTATTATACTTTACTTATTATTATTATTGTTATTATTACGATATAATAGATTTTTTTGGCAATATACTAATAAGTAACGATAATATAATAATAAATAATAATAATAATAATAATATAATAATAATAATATAATAATAAAGAATAATATAATACTAATATACTATAATAATAATACAATAATAATAATAATATAATAATCTAATAATATTCAAATGTTATCAAAAATTCTCTTTAATTCTCACTTTAATCATCACTTATTGTTATGATAATACAATTTCTGGTAATTATTATCATTATTACCCTAATAATTGACGAAATCACCAAAGAAATAGAAAAAACGTCATTTTGGAGTTTACTCTCAAATGGCTATTTTTCGCTAGTTTTTGCCGCTTTTTCGAATTTTGGGTATGTTTTTCTTTTACCTTTTTATTATTATATATGGACACAATTCCTGTTATTCATCACATCATTATCATGTTATCATCATTATTATCGTATCATCACATTATCATCATTATCATCATCATTATCATCATTATTGCAATTATTATCATCATTATTGAATGTTATTCACTTATTTATTGCAATTATTGGAGTTATAGAAAATATTTTTGCAATATAACTAATAACCACAACAATAAGAATAGTAATAACAATAATGAGTAAATAACAATAATAACGATTTTAATTAATTTATTATTTATATCCTTAATATCTTATAGTATCGTTTTTACTGGTAATTGTTACTGTTTAACATATTATTTTGCAATTATACTACAATACAATATAATATGATGATAATACATAATATACTATCACAATATTATAACGACTAGCATTATTATTATTATACGTATACTTATTATTATTATGTTTATATTACAGATATAATAGATTTTTTGCAATAATTACTATATTAAGATAATAGGTATAATAATAATAATAATAATATAATAATAATAATAATAATAATAATACTAATAATATATAATAATTTTAATAATATATTCAAATGTTATCAAATTCTCTTTATTCCTCACTTTAAGTCATCATTATTGGTTATGATTAATAAAATTCCTCGTAATTATTATCATTATACACTAATAATTGCCGAAATCCACCAAAGAAATCGCAAAACGTCTTTTGGAGTATACTCCCTCAAAAGGCTAGATTTCGCTAGTTTTGCCGCGTTCTTCGACTTTTGGGAATGTTTTTCTTATACCTTTTTAATTATATATGGAAACATTCCTGTTATTATCATCATCATTTCATGATTATCATCATTATTATCGTTATCAATCATCATTATCATCATTATCATCATTATCACATCATTTCATCATTATTGGCAATTTTTATCATCATTATTGCAATGTTTATCAATTATTATTGCAATTATTGGAGTTATAGTAATTATTTTTGCAATAAGACTAATACAACAAACAATAATAATAGTATAACAATAATAATACAATATAACGATTGTATATTATTATTTATATCATTATCTTATTAGTATCGTTATTACTGTAATTATTACTGTTATCATAATTATTTTTGAAATTTACTAACCAGTACAATAATAATAATGATGAAATACACTAATAATACTAATAACATATTATCCCCTAGCATTATTATTATTATACTTATACTTATTATTATTATTGTTATTATTACAGATATAATAGATTTTTTTTTGGCAATAATCCGAATATTTAAATTAATGTAAAGTAATAATAATAAATAATACTATAATAATAATAATAATAATAATAATAATAATCATCTGAATAATAATAACAATAATATAATTTTTAATAATTTTCAATTGTTATCAAATTCTCTTATTCTCACTTTTATCATCATTATTGTTATGAGTATAGAATCTGGTAATTATGATCATTATTCCCTAATAATTGCCGAAATCACCAATAATCCGAAAAACGTCATTTTGGAGTATACTCTCAGACAGGCTATAGTTCGCTATATTGTGCGCTTTTTCGACTTTTGGGAATGTTTTTTCTTATACCTTTTTATATATATATGGACACAATTCCTGTTATTAATCAATCATCATTATCATGATTATCATCATTAGTATCGGGGTTATCATCATCATTATCATCATTATCAATCAGCATTATCATCATTATGCATTCTTATCATCATTATTGCAATTGTTATCATTATTCTTGCATTATTGGAGTTATAGTATCTAAGTTTGCAATAATACTAATAACCACACAACATAATAATAGTAATAACAATAATAATACATATAACGATTTTAAATTATATTTAATCATTCTCTTAATTAGTATCGTTATTACTGTATTATTACTGTTTATAATTTATTTTTGCAATTATACTACCAGTACAAATAATAATATGATGATAATACCAATCATAAACTAATAACATATTAATAACCACTAGCATTCTTATTATTATACTATATTACCTATTATTATTAATTGTTATTATTACAGATATGATAGATTTTTGGCATAATACTAATAATTAAGATATAATAATAATAATAAATATAATAATACATAATAATAATAGTAATAGATATAATAATATAATTTTAATAATATTCAAATGTTATCAAATTCTCTTTATTCTCACTTTTATCACATTATTGTTTATGATTTACAATTCTTGGTAATTATTATCATTATTACCCTAATAATTCCGAATCACCAAAGAATCGAAAAAACGTCATTTTGGAGTATCTCTCAAAGGGTATATTTGTTGCTAATTTGCCGCTTTTTTTCGGACTTTTGGAATGTTTTTTCTTATACTTTTTATATTATATATTTGCACAATTCCTGTTATTATCATCATCATTATCAGATTATCATCATTGATTATCGTTATCATCATCATTATCATCATTATCATAATCATTATCATCCATTTGCAATTATTATCATCATTATTGCAATTGTTATCATTATTATTGCAATTATTGGAGTTATAGTATATATTTTTGCAAATAATAAACTAATAACCACAACAATAATAATAGTACTAACAATAATAATAACAATAATAACGATTTTATAATTATTATTTATATCATTATCTTAATTCGTATCGTTATTACTCTACTTATTACTGTTATAATAATTATTTGCAAATCACACTACCAGTACAAAATAATAATAAAAAAATGATGATAATAAAAAAATAATACTAATAACAATATTATAACCACTAGGCCTTATTATTATTATACTTATATTATTATATTATTGTTATTATTACAGATATATAGATTTTTGCAATAAACCTAATAATTAAGATAATAGTAATAATAATTTTTTTTAAAACAATAATAAATAATCATAATAATACTAATAATAATAACAATAATAATAATCATAATAATAATAATTTTAAATAATATTCAAATGTTATCAAATTTCTTTATCTCACTTTTATATACTTATTGTTATGATTAATACAATTCTGGGTAATTATATCATTATTACCCTCATAATTGCCGGAAAATCACCAAGAAATAGAAAAAAAACTCATTTGGGAGAATATACTCTCAAAAAGGCTATATTTCGCTAGATTTTGCGCTTTTTCGAATTTTGGGAATGTTTTTCTTATACCTTTTTTTATTATATATGGACACAAGTCCTGTTATTATCATCATCATTATCATGATTATCATCATATTATCGTGTATCATCATCATATTCATCATTATCCTCATTCATTATCATCATTATTGCAATATTATCATCATTATTGTAATTGTTATCATTATTATTGCAATTATTGAGTTATAGAAAAATATTTTTGCCAATAGTACTAATAACCACAACAATAAGAATAGTAATAACAATAAGATATAACAATAATAACGATTTATCATCTATATTTATATCTTATATCTTAATTAGTATCGTATTACTGTAATATTTACTGTCTATAATAATATTTTTGCAATTATACTACCAGTACAAATAATAATAATGATGATAATAACAATAATAATACTAATAACAATATTATAACCACTAGCATATCATTATTTACTTATACTTATTATTTATTATTGTTATGATTACAGATTATAGATTTTTTGGCAATAATACTAATAATTAAGATAATAGTAATAATAATATAATAATAATAATAATAATAATAATAATAATAATAATAATAATAATCAGAATAATAATTTTAATAATATTCAAATTGTTATCAAAAATTCTCTTTAGTCTCACTTTAATCACATTATTTATGA
This sequence comes from Penaeus monodon, assembly GCF_015228065.2. NCBI lineage: Eukaryota > Metazoa > Arthropoda > Malacostraca > Decapoda > Penaeidae > Penaeus > Penaeus monodon. The sequence continues at coordinate 4,174 of NW_023665205.1, read as the reverse complement.
TTAATACAATTCTCGTAATTATTATCATTATTACCCTAATAATATGTCGAAATCACCAAAGAAAATCGAAAAAACGTCATTTTGGAGTATACATAAACAAAGGCTCTATTCCCCCCCCGCTAGAAGATTTGCCGCTTTTTTCGACTTTTGGGAAATGTTTTCGTATACCTTCTTTAATTATATATGGAAACCAATTCCTGTTATTATCATCATTCATATCATGATATCATCATTAATTATCGTATATCATCATTATCATCATTTATCATTCATTATCAATCACATTATCATCATTATTGCAAATTTTTATCATCATATTGCAATTGTTATCATATTATTGCAATTATTGGAGTGATAGTATATATTTTTAGCAATAATACTAATAACCACAACAATAATAATAGTAATAACCAAATAATAATAAACAATAATATACGATTTTATAATTATATTTATATTCATTATCTTAATTAGTTATCGTATTACTGTAATTATTACGTTATAATAATTGTTTTGAAAATTATACTACCAGACAAATAAAATAATGATGATTAATAACACTAAATAATACTAATAAAAATATATAACCACTAGCATTATATTATTATACGCTATACTTTTTATTATTATTGTTATTATTACAGATATAATAGATTTTTTGGCAATAATACTAATTTTTAATTAAAATAGTAATAAAAATAATAAAAATAATAAAAATAAAATAATAATAAATAATAAATAAAATAAAAATAATAATAATAAACAATAATAAAAATTTTAATAAATTCAAATGTTACCCAAAATTTTTTTTATTCCACTTTATCTCATTATTTTTATGAAAATAGAATTCTGGTAATTATTATCATTATTACCCTAATAATTGCCGAAATCACCAAAAAAATCAAAAAAAAACGTATTTTGGAGTATACTCTCAAAAGGCAAATTTTTCGTATATTGTGCCGCTTTTTTCGATTTTTGGGGGAATTTTTTTCTTATATTTTTTTAATTATATATGGACAAAATTTTCTGATTATCATCATCATTATCATGATTATCTTTTATTATCGTATCATCTCATTTCATTTTATCATCATCTTTATCATCATTATTGCAATTATTATCATCATTAGCAATTTTTATCATTATTTTTGAATTATTGGAGTTATAGTATATATGTTGCAAAAATATAATAACCACAACAATAATATAGTAATAACAATAATAATAACAAATAAAACGATTTTATAATTTATTTATATCATTATCTTAATTGTATCGTTATTACTGAAATTATTACGTTAAATAATTATTTTTGCAATTTTATACTCCCAGTACAAATAAAAATAAGATGATAATAACAAAAAATAATACTAATAACAAATTATAACCACTAGCATTTTTATTTTTACTTATTACTTTTTTATATTATTTATTATTACAGATTGATAATTTTTTGGCAATAATACAATAATTAAGATAGTAAAATAATAATAATAATAATAATAATAATAATAATAATAATAATAATAATAATAATAAAATTTAATAATATTCAAATGTTACAAAATTCTCTTTATCCCTTTTTTATCATCATTTTTGTTTGATTAATACAATTTGGTAATTATTTCATTTACCCTAAAAATTTGCCGAAATCACCAAAGAAATCGAAAAAAACGTCATTTTGGAGTATTCTCTCAAAAGGGTATATTTCGCTAGATTTTGCCGCTTTTTCGACTTTTGGGAATGTTTTTCTTATACCTTTTTTATATTATATATGGACACAATTCCTGTTATTATCATCATCATTATCATGATTATCATCATTATTATCGTTATCATCATCATTATCATCATTATCATAATCATTATCATCATTATTGCAATTATTATCATCATTATTGCAATTGTTATCATTATTATTGCAATTATTGGAGTTATAGTATATATTTTTGCAATAATACTAATAACACAAACAATAATAATAGTAATAACAATAATAATAACAATAATAACGATTTTTTAATTATTATTTATATCAATATCTTAATTAGTATCGTTATTATTGTTATTATTACAGATATAATAGATTTTTTGCAATAATACTAATAATTAAGATTATATAGTAATAATAATAATATAATAATAATAATAATAATAATATATAATAATAATAATAATTTTGAAATATTCAAAGTTTATCAAAATTCTCTTGTTCTCACTTTTATCTCATTATGTTATGATTAATACAATTCTGGTAATTATTATCATATTACCTAATAATTGCCGAAATCACCAAAGAAATCGAAAAAAACGTCATTTTGGAGTATACTCTCAAAAGGCTATATTTTCGCTAGATTTTGCCGCTTTTTCGACTTTTGGGAATGTTTTTCTTATAACTTTTTTATATTATATATGGACACAATTCCTGTTATTATCATCATTATCATGATTATCATCATTATTGTCGTTATCATCATCATTATCATCATTATCATCATCATTATCATCATTATTGCAATTATTATCATCATTATTGCAATTGTTATAATTATTATTGCAATTATTGGAGTTATAGTATATATTTTTACAATAATACTAATAACCACAACAATAATAATAGTAATAATAATAATAATAACAATAATAACGATTTTATCATTATTATTTATATCATTATCTTAATTAGTATCCGTTATTACTGTAATTATTACTGTTATAATAATTATTTTTGCAATTATACTACCAGTACAAATAATAATAATGATGATAATAACAATAATAATACTAATAACAATATTAGAACCACTAGCATTATTATTATTATACTTATACTTATTGTTATTATTGTTATTATTACAGATATAATAGATTTTTTGGCAATAATACTAATAATTAAGATAATAGTAATAATAATAATAATAATAATAATAATAATAATAATAATAATAATAATAATAATAATAATAATAATAATAATAATAATAATTTTAATAATATTCAAATGTTATCAAAATTCTCTTTATTCTCACTTTTATCATCATTATTGTTATGATTAATACAATTCTGGTAATTATTATCATTATTACCCTAATAATTGCCGAAATCACCAAAGAAATCGAAAAAAACGTCATTTTGGAGTATACTCTCAAAAGGCTATATTTCGCTAGATTTTGCCGCTTTTTCGACTTTTGGGAATGTTTTTCTTATACCTTTTTTATATTATATATGGACACAATTCCTGTTATTATCATCATTATCATCATCATTATCATCATTATTGCAATTATTATCATCATTATTGCAATTGTTATCATTATTATTGCAATTATTGGAGTTATAGTATATATTTTTGCAATAATACTAATAACCACAACAATAATAATAGTAATAACAATAATAATAACAATAATAACGATTTTATAATTATTATTTATATCATTATCTTAATTAGTATCGTTATTACTGTAATTATTACTGTTATAATAATTATTTTTGCAATTATACTACCAGTACAAATAATAATAATGATGATAATAACAATAATAATACTAATAACAATATTAAACCACTAGCATTATTATTATTATACTTATACTTATTATTATTATTGTTATTATTACAGATATAATAGATTTTTTGGCAATAATACTAATAATTAAGATAATAGTAATAATAATAATAATAATAATAATAATAATAATAATAATAATAATAATAATAATAATAATAATTTTAATAATATTCAAATGTTATCAAAATTCTCTTTATTCTCACTTTTATCATCATTATTGTTATGATTAATACAATTCTGGTAATTATTATCATTATTACCCTAATAATTGCCGAAATCACCAAAGAAATCGAAAAAACGTCATTTTGGAGTATACTCTCAAAAGCCTATATTTCGCTAGATTTTGCCGCTTTTTCGACTTTTGGGAATGTTTTTCTTATACCTTTTTTATATTATATATGGACACAATTCCTGTTATTATCATCATCATTATCATGATTATCATCATTATTATCGTTATCATCATCATTATCATCATTATCATCATCATTATCATCATTATTGCAATTATTATCATCATTATTGCAATTGTTATCATTATTATTGCAATTATTGGAGTTATAGTATATATTTTTGCAATAATTCTAATAACCACATTGTTAT
>NW_023665204.1:0-13071 GCF_015228065.2 Penaeus monodon | reverse complement strand
GACAATAGTTTGAAACTTTGGAAGTTCCAGAGAATATGTGGATTTGAGAAAAAAGAAAATATTGTGCTCTATTTACGAAGTGGAGTAGAAGGATCAAAGGGAACAGATAAGATAATAACCAGGGGTTATATTTAAAATATACATCCCCAATTTCAGATTGTGGGGATGACCACAGCCAGTATGGAGTCCGAAGACTGCCTTGCTCGTTCTGAACTGGTTTTTGTTCCCTATTCTAAGGTAACTTATACATCGATAGTACAGATCGTTCCTGTCAAGATAAAACAGGGGGAGTTTTTAGATCCCTTTTTGAAGATTGGAAAAAAGTTAAAAGAGGATAGTTAAAAAAAAACTTGGATTATCCGAGATGGACTATGGAGAGACAAATTGTAAGCCAGAAAAAATAGTGATTGCCGACACAATTTTCACAATAATTGACAATATGAGAAAGAATATAGGCAATCATATGACAACAATTCGAGATTTTTTTTTAGGTTAGTTCATCAAGGCCGACAGAAGCATTCTCTCTGGGAGGGACTAAATTTGGTTAGCAATGTTTCAGGATTGATAATGGGAGGTAACTAATCATCGTATAGATATGTTGCACACCTAAATCATGGAATCTGATAAGTTAGCACAAAGAGCTATTGAAATGGCTGGGGTCACCACTAGCCTGTTAGACACTGTCATTATTCGGGAGAATGAAATAGCGAGGGCACTGGGGAGAATGGATGAAGCTATTGGTGTCATAGATGTAGTGGGCACTAACTTGGGTCGGCGGTTGCAACTATTAGGGAAGATATTTTTGTGTAGTTCTGTCCTGGAGAACTACCGGGCTATTCTCCGAGGAGTAGAGGAAAACCAAAATTCAATTTTATGGGAAGCAAACGTAGGTATTCTTCCGCCAAACTTTAATGCCCCTGATGTACTCTTATCCATATTAAATACGTTAACAAAGGAAGGGGTGTCCCTCATAATTCCTCCATATGAAGAGAATTTATACATATATTACTTTTCTTTAAATGTAAAACTAATGCCTGGAAGTTCTTTGGGAAATTTGATGGTATATCTGACTTTCCCTTTGCCAGGCTACCAAATGGATGTTTTCCTGGTCCATCTTGAACTCTATGGCTTTTATCCATACCCAGATTTCTGCCGCTGTCCTTCTTGTTTCAGAGGCCAGGGACCTGTTTGTGGAGAAGAGGGACCTTATTGACTGCAAAGTAATTCAACCGGGATGGAGTGTCTGTCCGGCGAAGAATGGATTATGTCACTTCCTCGAGAAGAAAATCTGGTCTTCAACTGTATAAACCAAGGAACATTTAATAAAATTGTGACAAAGTCCAGGGAGGTCCTAAAGATGGGCACTCAGTACCATCTGGGTGTCAGCAAACACTTTCATTTTACCAGCTCTGTCAACCTCCCTCATATAGATGAACTCTTAGAGAAGGAAATCATAGAAGAACCTACACCAAGATATTCTGGTCACCGAGCCTCCTTACCAACACAAATGGACGCTTCGACTCTCCTAGAACGCTCTTGGGTGTGAACATATGTGGAAAAAATAAAGTCTAAGTGTGGCAGTAATGTGGCCTTGTGGATTCTCACAATTGTTAACACTTTGTATTATTTAAAAAATTGTGCATTAAATTATATCAGTGGGCAAAAAAGGAACTATGCCGTCCGTATTGTGACAGAAGAAACGGAAGTAAGTTAAATGTTATCCTCCCCCCAAAGTGTCACAAAGGTACATGAAATTCGATCTTTCCGTATCGGTGTGAGGTACATAGCTCACAACAGGAGATGTAAGGCTCCTCCTGCCTTCTGATAGCCTATAGGTCACTTGCGGGCAAGGTGTAGTACCTGTATGCCCCCTGTATGCAGGGTTACTGTGTGTGCTAGAAGTCTGTGACAAAGAACTGTATAGTATCCTGTCCTGGGGACAGGCTGTTAATAAGGGGGGAGGGATGTGGAAGATTAGGAATCTTCCACGAGTGTTAAAAAGAAAGGAAAATCACGGGTGCTGGGCACAAGTGGAAAAAACCGTGATGACGAGACATCGTTCGAGGTGCGATCACGTGATGCTGATGTGTGCGAGGGAGCGACCGGCAGGGTGACTCCGGGTCGCTTCCCCAGTGGTCTGAGAGACATGGTTCAAGAGAAAGATATGGAGAAACCATAGCCAGGGTGTCGTTGGTTGTTACTCTGGTAAGCGGGCCTTGTCAGTTATTTTTATTGATTTTTTAAAGAACATTCCACTTCATATTTTCCAAGAGAATTCTGACTTACTGTAATTATATTGTAAAATTAAAAATGGTAAAATATAGAAAACTTTTACTTGAGGTTACTCAATCCCTTCATTACAGGAATTATGATTTTAATGTTAATAAAATTAATTTACTTGGAGGAGATTTGTTTTTCCTTGTTTTCTAATAAAACAGCGGTGGTGGTGGCGATTATATTTTAATAGAAATCCAATAATACTTTTATTTATGTAGATTTCGATAGTTATAGTGCCATAATGGTCACTTGTGACGGTCTCATCAACACACCAGCTAATCCTCTCCACCAGAGTCGCAGTGGCCAGGGTGAGGTCTAGGACCCCTCCTCTGACATGCGTTGGCTCTTGGGTACTGAGGAGAGCGATCTCAGGGAATGTCTCAAGCACGTTGGCTATGTGATAGCCAGCCGCATCCAGTCCCCGGCAGGGAGTCAGGATGGAGTGGTGTGCATTGATGATCACTCGGTTATGTGCTGCAGAAGCACAGACCTAGCTGATGTCTAAGCTCCTACAGATTGGCCGGCTGTACACATTGTACAGTTTGAGGGGCCCCCCAGCCAGATGAATCTCGACGGCACGAGATTCAACATCGTCTCCACAGTGTGGTGCATCGGCTATTGTGGAGCAGGGGATTGTTGTTCTGACAAGGGTGATCAAGCCTCTCTTGTCATCTTGTGTGGCAGTATGAAGACATGATACCCTGAGAAGCGAACAGGTCCCACTGTTAATGTACCTAGAGCATGACAATGTCAATGCTCCTTGATCACACTACTGCGTAGTTCCGACAAGGGTGATCAAACCTCTCTTGTCATCAATGTGTGGCAGCATGAAGACATGATACCCTGAGAAACGAACAGGTCCCACTGTTAATGTCTCCTGGAGCATGACAATGTCAATGCTCCTTGATCGCACTATTGCGTGGAGATGGCATTCCTTGCGGAGAAGCCATTGATGTTCCACTGTAGTATGCTTAGATTGTGTGCCATGATGTTACTGGTGTTGGAGTCTGACAACTGCTTGAGGGTTCTTCGTCTGTTGTCAGGCTATCCCTGGGTCCACTGGGGGGGAGCCTTTGGTAACTCTGACTTTGGTTGTTTGGGCTTTTCTCTCAGGCTTTTTCTGTGTGTTTTACCTTGCTTGCCTTGCCTGGGCAAGGTCAGCATGCTCTGGCTGCACAGATTCAGCCTGGTTTGGCTCTGCCTGTGAGGGCATGGCCTGGGTTGGAGTGAGGAGGAGAATCTTGTCCTGGGGTGAGGGTGGGGCTGGTTCGGCTCTCTCCAGCTTCCTTTGCTTCGGGCTGCAACAGTCTGGGTCATTGCCGTCATGGCGACCGTGACAGCCTTCTCGGCCTCTTCACTCAACCTCCCCAGGGCTGTTGCTACTGCTGTGATTACAGCAGTCAGATTTGTGGTAACAGCGCCGCCGAATATATACCTTTGAGAGACGAGAAGGTGGCCAGCCCTCTCTCCCCCGTGATTGGCTAATCCGCGTCGCACGCAGGTGAGCTCGCAGGTGAGATGGCAGAGCTGATTGTCACTGTATTTGCCACTGATGTTTTTAGTGCTGTGCGGCGTGGATTACTCAATCCTTTGGGGATTCTGAGGGTACTTCTGGTTTTATTTGTTTATTTTATTATTTTTTTTCTTTTTAGCCTTTAACAACTTAAAATTATAAACATGGTCATGGTCACAGGTCAGGTTGGTGTGTGTGTTTTGTGTTCTGTGATTGGTAATGTTCTGAGCCACTAGGTGTGATTTGTGTGTTTTTCAAAGATGTTAAATTGTTCGCCTTCTTGTTCGTGTACTCTGCCCCAGGTGTTTTTGCCTCGTTGTGTATGTGTGTGTTTAGTGGTTCCATGCTGTATGTTCTGTGTAGTGTTTCTGCTGAAATTCAGTCTCGAAATGTTGCGCCATGTACCCAGAGTAATGCTTTGTTCTGTACTGATTGCATTTGTGTTTGATATTGCAACCAGTGGGATAGCAGTGCATTCTAGAATTGGTCTGACAATTTTGTAAAGTTCTGAGGTCTGACAGTTTTGTAAAGTCTGAGTTTTGTTTGTGGTGTGCAGCATGAAAAGCATTTTAGTTTGGTTAATGTTGTTTTTGCTTGTGTTATTCTTTATTTAATGTGTGTTGTGAAGCCTGTGCTTGTGAACCCGAGAATGTTTCCTGTGCGAGTGTATGGAATGTTGGTATTGTTGATTGTGATTGGTTGTGAATTTCTATGTGTTATGGGTATGAGTTTGAATTTATTGGTGCTTAGAGGTGTTGATGTTCTGTATAGCTCTTTCTGTTGTTCGTTTCATGAAGTGTTGTGATTTAGAGGGGTGTGTGATAATCTGTGTGATATCGTCTGCATAGGAAATATAGTTGCTGTATGGTGTCGGTTCTGGCAGATTGGCTGTACATAGATATACAGGGTTGGCGATAAAACGCTTCCCTGTGGTACTCCACTTCTGAGATGGATGGGGGTGCCTAGGTGGGCTCCCAGGCGTATTGTGGCAGTCCTGTCGTCCAGGAAGCTACAGAGAAGGCGTGTGAAGTGTGTGGGCAGGTGTAGTTGTGTTAGCTTGTATTTGAGACCGTCATGCCAGACATTTTCAAAGGTCTTACTGACGTCTCGTAGTATTGCGTTCGTCTGGTGCTTGTTAGCGAGACTGAGAGCGATCTCCTCGTAAGCAAGGGCCCCTGTGTGGGCGAAAGCCATATTTCCTAGTGTTGTGTGCTTGGTTGTTTTCAAGGTGTGGGATGAGTCTCTGTGTTATTACCCTCTCCAGCAGTTTACCTGGGACTTTTCAGAGTAAGATGGGGCGGTAATTCCCCACCTCATGTGCAGATTTCCCTGGTTTGGGTATTGAGGTGAGGGTGGCGCGTTTAAACTTATCAAAGAAATATCCTGTAGCCAGTGCTGCATTGAAGATTTGGCGTAGTCTGCTAATCTTTCAGAGTGGAAGATGTTCAATGATTGTTTTGTTTATGTTGCTTGCTCCTGGTGTTTTGTTTTTGGTTCGTTTGATTGTGTTTGTTATTTCCTCTGGAGTGATTGATGTGGAGAGGGGACTGTCCTCTGTTAGAGCGTTTAGTGTGATGATATTCTCAGGGAGAATTAAGTTCCTATGTTGTTGTATGTACTTTGTAACCTCGGTCTCTGTGGTGTGGTCGAATCGGGCATTCTCGGTGGGGAGATTTGGAAATTCTGTTGCCAGAATTCCCTATGGAGAGGGTCCATTTCCTTCACCGAGTCAACTTTCTGTTTATGTGTGTTGTATATGTACGTGATTGTCTGCTTGTTCGACCCCATGAGCATTTTGAAGGAAATTTCTTGGGATCTTTCGTGTTTTGACATAGTCTGCGTGAGTGTTTCCGAGTGGTGTTTGTTCATTACTTTAATTTCGTGTGTAATTTGTGTTTGAATTTCCCTGTATTGGGTGTGTAGTTGTGTGTCCCAGCCCCGTACTAGTGCAAGTTCATGTAAGTGCCTGCATTGTATTTTAAGCAATTTCAGACAATGTGTTTCTCTGTAGTACGGGATAGTCTAGTATGTTGTTTTGGGGATTTTGGCCTGCCAGGCCGTCTGTAGGTCTGTGTACCACTGTTCAGGGTGGGTGTTTATTGTGTGTGTGGGTTGCCCTCGAGATCAGTTACTTGTGTGTCTTCAAGTGCTTGTCTGGAGCCCTCCCAGTTTGCATGTTTGAAGGATTCTCCGGGTTGTGTTGGCAACATGTGTTGGGAAAAGGGTTTGTCGACAGTGTTCAAATGACCGGGAGGTGGTCGCTGGATGTGACATTGTCTGTTGTGATGTGGTGGTGTAGTTGTGCTCTGTGGTTTGCCAAGACTATGTCAGGTGTTGTTGCTGTAATATGTGTTATATATGTTGGTGTGTGTGGACCAAGGTGTGTGAGTCTGCCTTGTATGAGTGAGGCGAGGCCTCTGCCAACGGTGTTTGTGTGGTTGTAACCAAAGAGTGCATGGTTTGCGTTGAAGTCTCCCATGAAATTATATTGGTTTGTTATGCCTAAGGAGCTGCAAGATGTCAGGTTCTAGTATGTATGGTCTTCTTGGTGGAATGTATAGTGTTGCTAGTATAATGAGTCCATGTGGTATGTTTATTTCGACTGCCAGTAGCTCTGAATGAAAGTTATTGATGATTTTGTGAGAGATGTTGTTTCTGATCGTTATTGCTACGCCATCGCTTCTTTCTTATGATTTGTTGGAAGAATAGATAGTGTACATATAGATTTTGAGTGGGTTGGTGTTATTGAACCCATGGCTGTTAATGAGTATGTGTGGGTCGTTCTTCTGTATGTGTTGCACAGTTCAGTTTTCCGTGTTGTCCAGTGAAGTACATTGTGTTGTATGATGGTGAGGCATGAGTGTAGCTTATGGTGTATCATGCGGATTTGTGTTGTTACTCAAGGAAGTAGCCGTTACTTAATTTGTCTATGTTTGGGCAGTGTTCAATCATGTCGTTTGTGATGCGCATGTTACCCTCCTTGAGGTGTTTATGTAGCCTCTTAACTGTGACCATGGTAGACTCTCTTTTCGCTACTAACCACTTTATTCTCCTATTTTTAATTTCAGAGCCAATTTCATATCGATCAGAGTACTAGTATTTTTCAGAGTTTTCCGAGAAGAGCCGGATGCCATAGTGTTTGGGGTCTGGAGCAGTCCCGTCCATGAGGCACTCCAGCCCCTTGTCATCCATGAAGGCCATTGGGTTCAGCCAGGTCTGGAGTAGGAGGTGGGCATCAGGAGTGCTTAGGGGGGTATCACTGGCGATATCCCTTAGCTCCATCACAGTGGGAATTTTTATGGCCTTAGGCTGACTGAATGACGAGAGGAGGAGGCCGTGGAAGGATTTGATTGATTATTTAAAATTATCTTCCGTGTCAACAGCTAAGGTCATTAGCGGCGAATGCCTTGTTAAATAGAAACATTAAAATATTTGAAACTTTAAAAATCTATCAATAAATATCTTACAAATAACAATAAATATATTAAAAATCAAAGCATAAATATTATGCTCCAAGTGTATAAAATTATTGCATAAACATTATGCATGATTTGATTTTATTGAAAATATTAGGTCCCCTAAGGAAACTAATAAGACCCTCTATATCACAATCCTCCCCCAATACATTTTTCAGTGTATGGGAGAGACAAGTAGTCTTTGGTCTGAGAATGTTGCACATCTTTCCACTACATGTGCGACTGTTAATGGCTCTTGGCATCCCTCACAAAGTGCTTGACTTTTAGCCATCATTGGTCCATGAGTCAGGCTGTGTGCCCGATTCTTAGTCTTGTTAATGCGACTTCCACTTTTCTGTTGGGATGGATGCTAGTCACCCAACTGCCAAGGGCATCTCTAATCTCTCGCAGTTTGGCCTTCTGATCAGCTTGCTCGTTCCCACTGATACCAACATGTGCTGGCACCCAACACAGACTTATCTTTTAACGTGTTGACATCAGTGAAAGCCAATCTTGAACCTCCCTTACTATTGGATGTGATGAGTTTAAGCTTTTGATTGCTTGCAAGCACTACGAGAGTCAGAATATATCACAATAGAAGGGGTTCGTAAGATCTCTAGTCATCTTAACTGCTGCAAGGATGGCATGAAAACTCTGGCGTGAAGATCGAGGCTGCTAGAGAAAGACTGCCGGGAATCAGTCTTCCTTCTGATCACTGCTGCAAAGCCCACACCATTTTCAGACTTTCAACCATCTGTATATATTGCATCTGATCCTTGGTACTTGGAAATATGCTGAAGAAATCTCTCTCTGACTTCTGCTTCGGATCTCTCCCCATTCCCAATTCCGACCAAATCCAGCTCGACTTCATTATTTCCAAGGGGGGAATTGGGGAATTCCACAGCCAGAACCTTAGTGAGACTTAAATTAAGATATTCCACAACATTCCTCATCTCCTACCATAGGACTGGCTATCCTCAAGGGGGTTGAAAACCAATCTGGATGTAGGAGATCCGGGAATCCTTTGTAGTCTTGTATATTTAAATCCGGTTCATGTAGTCTAGGTGAAATGAAAGAGGTGGTTCTCCAACATCAGCATACAGGGTCTCCACAGTGAAGACCTGAAAGTCCCAGTACAGATTCTGAGAGCTTCATTGTGAACTGAGTCCAACATCCGGAGAACAGAGGGAGTTGCAGATGAAAAAGGGCCTCACATCCATAATCAAGCTTACTATGAATAAGCGCTCGGTAAAGCTGCGAAGCGTTGAGTGGTCTGCACCCCAAGATAGATGTGAAAGAACCCGAAAAATACTAAGTGCTTTTGTAGCCTTCATTTTTTAACTGTTTGATGTGAGGCACCCATGTAACCTTGAGTCAAAAATTTAGACCCAAAGTACTTCACCTCTTGGATAAATTGCAGTGGGTTTGCCCCTTTAAATAGAGCGAAGGGTGGAACTTTCCTCGTTTGTGGAAATGTATAGCTATGGTCTTGCTTGGAGAAAATTTGAACCCATGATATGTTGCCCACTGTACAACCTAATTTATTGCAGTCTGTGTCCTGCATATCCTGTAAGCTTCCTCCTGAGCAGTACAGTGTACAGTCATCCACATACAGATTACACGAGACCGCACTTGGAACAACCTTTACGATGTCACTTATAGTAAGGCAAACAGGGTCACACTTAGACACCCCTTGTGGGACCCTTTCCAGCTGATCTTCCAGGTTAGAGAAACTGTTTCCCACTCGAACTCGAAACTTCCTGTTAGAAAGGAAGCTTTGTATGAAGGGCAGGTAAGGGCTCCTCTTAACCATGTCATAAAGCTTCAAGATTTATGCTATGCTTCCAAGTGGTATCGTAAGCCTTTTCTAGGTCAAAGAAGACAAGTGCATCTGTGGTCGATCTCAATCTTCTAAACCCATATTGAAAAGGTCAGCAATTTTCCTTTTCTAGCGGGCCATGCAACCTGAAATTTACCATTTTCTCCATCAGCTTGCAGATGCAGCTGGTGAGAGAAACTGGTCTGAAATTTTTCCTGGGGGTGGAAGCATCCTTGCTAGTTTAGGGACAGGAATGATTATAGCCTCCTTCCATGCAGATGGCACTGACCTATAGATCCTATAATGGTCCAACGGGAACTTCTGGGAGCTCTCCGGTAACTGAGATATCATTTGGTATGGAATATTGTCACTTCCTGGGGCAGTCTTACGGCAGGCTGCAAAGAGAGTCCATCTCTTTGTTCTGCTGCAGTCCTACAGAAGAACGTCACTAGGTGTCGTTCCTGTTCAGCCCGAAGAGTGGAGAATCGGGCAGTGTAAGATGCTCCAGAGGAGATCTCTGCCATGGATTTCGCTAGCTCATTAGCAACATATTTTTTGTTTGTGATATTATGCCACCCATCTTCCGAGCGGTTGTGATATGGATGTGCTCTTTCCAGCAATCTTAACACCTTGTCCCATACCATGTAAGGGGGTTCCAGATTTATTGAGGAGACTACTGTCTCCATGATGTCTGTCTGGCCTTTTTTAGCACTAGCCTGGCCTTGGCTCGGGTCTTTTGTAATGGATTAAGGTTACATCACTGGGACATCGTTTCAACTGCCTTAATGCAGCTTTTCTTGCTCTGACAGCTTGTTGGCATTCATCAGACCACCATGGTACCGGAGGCCGACGGTAACGTTTCGCTACTTTTCGAATGGATGCTTCTGCTGGCAAGGTGAATTCGTGATGTGAAGTGATTAACAGCATCTTAACACACGGGAAAACATTCACAGATCCTTGAAATACTGCAGTTGATCTAAAAAGATTCCAGTCCGCAATGTTCAAGTCGCCATTGATTCACCTCCTGCAAAAGTATTGGAAAGTGGGTTGCTTCCCTGTAAGTCTTCCATGGGCCTGCCAAGTAAAATTCTTCTGTGAATCAGGTGAGCCATTTGGCAGGTCTATATTGGAGAATGTCCAGGTTGAATTTGGAAAAGTGTGGGAGTGTCACTATTCAGTAAAGCTGCATCTACTTTTAAGAAAAGGACTCCAAAGGGCCCTTCCTCGAGGGTTGCACAAAGTGTCTCCCAAGGTGATGCCGACCATTTAAATCTCCCAAGAATAGAAATGGATGATCTTCCAAATCATCTATGTTGAGATTATGTGGGGGAAGGTTGATAGATGCAACAGTGTAAGGTTTATGTCAAGCCTATTTTTCACAGCCTTCACCTGCAGTGTTGTCTGCAGGTGGATGGCCTGGAAGGGAATATCCATGACGTACCATTACTGCTACTCCTCCATGGGTCCATTATCAAAAGTCCCATAATGGGCTTGAATTTGGAATCCTCTCAGGGAAATTGGATGATTTTCTGTGGTCATAATCTCTTGTAAGCATACACAAATTGGGTTTCATGAAGCTATCAGATGTTGGGAGTTCTTCCCATTTTGCATGAATTCCCCGACAGTTTTCCATTGGATTAGGGTATCCAGTTCTCCAAATTACTTCTTCATAAGGTGTTTGCGGTCAAGGTTTGCCCCACACCTTTAGGCTGTCCCTTTCCAGGATCTTGGGAGAATCTTTTGAGGGGTTGTTTACCCGTGGAACTAGTTTCAACAGGCTTCCTTTTGACAGGCTCAGTTTTGTTTGCCTGGGGAAAAGATGGACCTGAACCTTTGCTTCAGGGGGGATTCTGCCTAGCAGCAAAGGCCCCCGTGAATGTAGTGGGTAGCTGGAGCTGTCTCCATTGAGGCCTCTGGAGCCCTGCCTGACGGCTCCAAAGACTCCACTTTGAAATGAGTCCTTTGAACAGGCTCAGGATTCTTTGTCTGGGCAAAGGGTGTACCTGAGCCTTTGCTTCAGGGGCATTCTGCCTAGCAGTGGAGATCCCTGTGGATGTTGTGGCAGCTGGAGCTGTCACCGTTGAGGCCTCTGGAGCCTTACCTGATGGTTCCAAAGACCTTACTTTGGGAGGAGTCTCCTCAATAGACCCTTCACTCCTACTCCGGTTTCTGTGGAATTCACCAGAGGCCGTTTCAGCAATTGGGGACTGAGGTTTAAAGGAAGTGGGGAGAGTGTGTGGTGTAAGAAGCACCGGAGGGCAAAGTTTGGTGGGAAGGGGGAAGGGTTACAACCAAAGCAAAGGATTTACCTGGCTGTGCAACGCACACGCCACATCGCTTTTCCTCTGGAAACCTAACTTTTTCCTTGCCCCCTTAAATTTCCAATAACTTTTTTGAAATTTGTATCTTTTACATTACTTTGAAGAAGCTTCATGAGCTTCTTTGCAGTGTAACAGCATATTGGACCTGGACAGTTGTCATCTCTTTGATGACCTGTTGTCCACACTTTACACATACGCTTGGTTGTCCATTTCCTTAAAACGGCAAGAATTGGTTCCATGCCCATAACCCTGGCAGTGGAAGCACCGCATAGGGTTGGGCACATATGACTTTTCCTTGAGGTGGTACTGTAGTAGACTGATTATAATGAAAGCTTTAGAAACGCCCCACTTATGGATTTCTCCCTCGGCAGCCTGCTTCTCATGTAAACGCGAAAATGTTCCCTCAGAAGAAACTCCACGGGATCCTCATGCCAGGGTTAAGTAAGGGCATATCGACTCTCCCGCCCTTAACGCAAACTGGATGGGCGGACGAAGCTGCTGGAGCGTGAACACTGGATGTCGTGGAAGGCGAAGACCCCATCCCTTTTTAAAGAGAGAAGGACGCGCCAAACTTAAAAAGAAAAGCAATAAAACTACAACTAAAAATCCTCGCTTTATTTTATGTGAATCTGTTTCTTCCGATTAATAAATCCTGGAAGCCTGGGAAAATACTTTGTGCTCCCATTACTATCTCAGTATAATATGCCGCGTCCCTCACCATGTGGGAGCACCAGTCTT
The DNA here is from genome assembly GCF_015228065.2 of Penaeus monodon. Taxonomy (NCBI): domain Eukaryota; kingdom Metazoa; phylum Arthropoda; class Malacostraca; order Decapoda; family Penaeidae; genus Penaeus; species Penaeus monodon. The sequence goes on along the minus strand of NW_023665204.1, from coordinate 948 downwards.
AAGGGATGTGGGTGTAAGGAAATAAAAAATAAAGAAACTAATTTAGTTATAGTTAAAAGTTTTCTTTTAATTAATACTACATTTTTCAAGTTATTGTCTTTCTTAAAAAAGATCTTTATCTCTTAAGGCAATTAAAGTTTTATTAATAGTTTTACACATTGCCATCTGACTTTGCCTAACCAAAAGAATATAAAGTAAAATTTAGTACGTAAAAAGTTACGGCACCTTGCTACTGTGCTCCTTGGGGGGACAGGTGTTTATTGGGCGATCCTCACCCCCTGTGGGCAGTAGCGGCTGCGGGCTGAGGCAGGAGGCACCCCTAGGCTGGGCTGTCCTCTGTTCTTTTTGTGTATTTTAACGTAGGCATCGCATCTTTGAACAAGGTATTTGTTTCTTTTTTTTGGTTGTGAGAAAGTGTTGTTACGTTGGGAAGGTATTCGTCTCGTGATATACATCTGAGCAAGTGAGTAATAGGCTGGTGCTCTTTTTTTTTTAAACTTCGTTTTATAGTGGCTTCCATTTTTCTTTTTTTCTGTAAGCTAAGCAAAGTTCATAAGTTTCTTTTAGCTTAAAAAGGAAATAATTCAGTTCTATTTTATATCTATTTTTATTTTTTTTATTACTTTCTTAAAAACCGCTTTATTTCTCAAATTTTATAATAAAAAGACTTCATGGGTCCTGTGAGTTTTGTTTATCTTTGATATTAATAAAAGTTTTTGCTGAACTGAAGGAAACAGGATTTAAATTAAATTCCAAAATAGCCTTATCCTAAATCCTTTTACACGTGGTGAATTCCCGTGCTCGTCCTCCTCGCTCAGGTTTTCGTCTTGCCCTTTTTTTTATCTCGCTGGTTTATACACTTTATAAACACACATTCCAACATTGGCACACTATCTGTCCCTCCTTTTCCACAAAGCTAATTACCTTAACTTCTTACAAATTTTAAAA
>NW_023665203.1:5000-10000 GCF_015228065.2 Penaeus monodon | reverse complement strand
ATAATAATAATGCTACGCCAGTGGGTCTTTGTCTCTGTGCGAAACATGTGTTAACATGAAAAGGATGACCTGGGCATGTGTTAACATGAAAAGGATCCTGGGCAAACATGTCGCAACTGGCTGTGAGCGGAGGAGCGGAGGAACAAGCCAAGAGACGGAGTTGGGTGCTGCTCCTGTGAAGACCTCGTGTGTGCCCTTGTGACCTGATAAACATTGTGTTGCCTGTTATAACTGTATTGTGCGTGTGACATGCGGGTTTCCCCCCCTGTATTTGCCTAAAAAAATGTAGGGGTAATAACTTGTGTAAAAAAAGGAAGACTTCTTTTTTGTGTTTTTTCGGCCCCCTCCCCCATTGGGCGTTTCCCTCTCCGGGTTTTTTTTCGGGGCGCTTGGTTTCGGTCCTCTTGGGAGCGTTCAGGTTCCGACCCTGATATAACAGCCGTCTGCCTACCTGCCTTGTGTTGGTGGAGAGAGACGGGGCGGTGGGCGAAACAATTGGTGTCAAAAGGGGGATTTGTGATTTTTCAGTAGACGCGCCGTTTTAATGTGGTCCAAAGATGGCGGCAGCCATGAGGGAGAGGAGGCTATGTGGGGCGGCCGAGTGAGGGAAGCCGACCCAGATGGACCTGATCACTGCCATGCTGGCCGTATGGGGAGGAAAATGGCACAAAGGGCAAAGAGCAGGCACAGGGGGCACACAGCGGCGCACCATCTCTCGAGATGCAGCAAGGAAGGCAGAGGAACAGCTTTGCCGACTTGTTGAGGTAACGAGAAATCTTTCATCTGTAAAGAGGGAAATCAGCATTTCACCAAAAGGCCTGAAAAAGGGGAAAGAGTGAACTTTGGAGGGGTGCAGACTCTGAAGGCGATTTTGGGGCCCTGAGGGGGAAAGTAAAGGAGAAAGGGCGGCGTCACGGGGTATAACGTTGCAAGCAAAACAACGAGTTCTGGCAACAAAATCCCAGAGGTGATTTAGGGGGTCTCCCTGGGGTCCGGGCGGGAAAAACCCCCGGGCCTGCACGTCGTGTCGGAGCCAGGGGGTCCGCAGAAGGCGGGGGCCCCTCGGAACCGCCCCTTGGTATACTGGCGGCAAACTCGGACCCGGTCAACCCCCCCGTTGCCCCCTCACCCCCTTCCTCCCCCCCGGGTGGTTAGTTAGGAAAACGTTCTCCCCCCTTTCCCCTCAGCCTCCGCATCTGTGAAGCGAAAACCACTGAGTACGACGGGAAGGTGGCCTGGGGGGCATAGCCCGGGGTGGAGCCGGGAAAGAGAAGGCCCTGCGCTGGTAACAGCGCAAAGGGCCCCGCGGGGGAAGTTTTGGGCATCTGCCACCATAAAAACAGGCCCTTACACAGTGTGGCGGAGGTTTTGAGAACCGTTTTCGGGCCCACCACCGGGCCGAGGTATATTGGGCCCCTTTGAAGAAGCGGACTCGTGGGGTGGCGAGACACTGTCCCGCTGGCGAGGATGTGGAGGCGCTGGTAAGGAGGTATCCCTGCGGCTGCGGAAGAGAATTTGGGGGCCTGGGCCCCCGATTTCTTTGTTGACGCTTTGCAGGGCCCCCAACTGCAAATCTAGTCAAGCAGGGCCACCCTAGGACCGCAGGTGGCGCTGGGAGGGCCTTTGGGGTTTTGAGGCCTCCTGAAGGCAAACCTGGGCCGGGGCCCGCTGTCAGCCCCCCATACGGAAGGTTAAAATGGGAAGGTAGCATTGAGGGGTAGCCTGACACTTTCCAAAGGGTTGTGTTTGGGGGGCGGAGAGGTAGGGCACAGCGAGTCAGTGTCGAGGGACGGAGAAAACGGTCCCCCCTCAACCGACGGGTTTGTGCCTTCCAGCATGCTGAAGGACTGTGGCTTGGTCACCATCCGAGGGAGTCCCCAAGGCTAAAGGGAAATGGGACAGGCAGAAAAGGTGGAAAGGGGGCCAAACCCAGCCGTCCCCGGGTTTTTGGCCCCCACTTTGGGTAAGCTGCCGTCCCAACCAGCACGATCAGGTGGAAGGCTCATAGATGGAAGCCATGCCCCCCTGACCGTGGACACTGGGGGGTGAGAAACCCCAGGCGGCCCCATATGTTTCCACATGCGACTTCCCGACGCACCACAGAGACTGTGTGGTGTCCGGGGCATTGTCAGTTAAGGGGGGCCCTGGAGGCTCGTATTGGCGTGGGCAGCACGGTGCGCGGCTGCAATAATAAAAATAATAATAGTATAATAAATTAAAATAAAAATGATAATAATAATATTTAAAAATAACAATGATAATAATAAAATGATGATAATAATAATAAAAATAAAAAATAATAAAAATAACAACAAAAAAATATTAAGATATAGTAATAATAACAATAAGTATCATACTGTGACCACGGCGCTAAACATGAACCCACCCTTAAAAATAATATATAATAATAAAAATAATAATAACAATAATAATAAAGAAAAATTATTTTAAAATAAAAATAAATAATAAAAATAATAATAAAACCCATGCCAAAATGCATTAAAATTATGATCTTTTACTATACTATTTTTGTTTTTTATTATTTTCATTACTATTATTTTTCATTTTTATCAAATATTTTTATCTTTTTTATAATAATAATAACAGTCATTATTATATAAAATAAAATAATATGTTTTTTTTTTTTTTAGAGAGGGTTTATGTTGAGCCCCCCTGGTCACAGCGCGAGTGCGTGGGGGCTCCATGGACCACGCATAAATAGAGAAATGTTACCTAAAAGTAACACCCACTTTCCCTGGGAAAAACTGGGGCTCAACCACGTAATCACTCCAGAATCACAACATGAAAACTACAATTAAATATCACTGTGACCCCGGCGGCTTGGATAAAATGAAGAATATTCCTAAAAAAAAACCCGGCACTCTCCGTGGAAAGGAACTGGGGCCCCACACGCACTCACTCCAAAGCATTACAAAGTGAAAACTAAAATTAAATATCATGCTGTGACCACGGCGGCTCAAAAAAGAAAATACTTTTAAAAAAAATTTAAAATGAATGCATATTATTATATATAAAAATATTGCATTCATATTAATTTTTTTTTAAAAGTAGGTTCATGTTTGAGCCGCCGTGGTCACAGCGATACTTAATTGAGTTTTCACGGAAACTCTTTGGGGTGAGTGCGTGGGAGGGGCCCCCGTTCCTTTCCACGGAGAGTGCCGGGGTTATTTTTTTGGTAATATTCTCTCATTTACCAGCCGCCGTGGTCACAGCATGTACTTAATTGTAGTTTTTTATGTTGTGATGATTTGGAGTGAGTACGTGGTTGGTAGTTCCTTTCCACGGAAAATGCCGGGTTTCCTTTTGGGAATCATTCCTCTATTTTGCGTGTGCCCGGATGCCCCACGCACTCGCATGCTGTGACCACGGGGCTCAAACAGAACTCTCGTAAAAAAAAAAAAAAAAATTATTTTTATTATATAAAAATAATGCTTTTTTATTATTATATAAAAAAGATAATATAGTTTAAAAAAATAGTAATAATAATAGTAATGAAAATAATAGAAACAAAAATAGTATTAGTAGTAATGATCATAATGTTAATGCACTCTGCATGGTGATTTATTATTATTATTATTATTATTATTATTATTAAATAATTTTCTTTATTATTATTGTTATTATTATTATTATTATTATATATATATTTTTTAACGGTAGGTTCATGTTTGAGCCGCCGTGGTCACAGTATGATACTTATTGTTATTATTACTATATCATTAATATTATTTTTTATTAATATTATTATTATCATTATTATTATTAATATTATTATTACTATTATTATCATTATTATTGCAGCCGCTGCACCGTGCTGCCCACGCCAATACGAGCCTCCACTGGCCCCTTGAGCTGCACACAATGCCCCGTGACACCACACAGTCTCTGTGGTGCGTCTGGAAGTCGCATAGTGGCCAACATATGAGGCCGCACTAGGGTCTTCTCAGCCCCAGTGTCCACTGTCAGGCGGCATGGCTTCCCATCTATTGAGCCTTCACCTGCATCGTGTGGCTGGTTCGACGCAGCTTACCCAAGTCGGGGCCCAGGAACCGAGGACGGCTGGGTTTCGGCCCCCTTCTCCAGCCTTTCTGCCTGTACCACTTCTTTAGCCTTAGGACATGCACTCGGATGGTGACCATACCTGCCACAGTCCTTGCAGCACTGCTGGAAGGCATCAGAATCCGTCCGGTTGAGAGGACGTGTTCTCCGCTCCCTCTGACACTGACTACGTCTGTGCCCTACCTCTCCGCAGCCCCAACACAAGCCTTGGAAAGTGCTCAGGCTCACCTTCCTCAATGCTACCTTCTCCACTTTAACCTTCCGGTCATGGCGGGGCTGAGCAGCTGGCCCTAGGCCACTGGTTGCCTTCAGGAAGGCCTCGAACTCCAAGGCCCTCGCCAGCGCCACCTGCAGGTCCTCAGGGTGTGCCTGCTTGACGTAGATTTGCAGTTGCTGGTCCTGCAAAGCGTCAACAAAGAAATCGCGGGCCAGGACCACAATCATCTCTTCCGCAGCCGCAGGGTATGACCTCCTTACCAGCGCCTCCACATCCTGCGCCAGCTGGGACAGTGTCTCGCCACGCTCACGAGTCCGCTTCTTCAAGCGGGCCCAATATACCTCGGCCTGGTGGTGGTGCCCGAAACGGCTTCTCAAAGCCTCCGCCACACTGGTGTAAGAGGCCTGTTGGGATGGTGGCAGATGCCCCAACACTTCCACCGCGGGGCCCCTTAGCGCTGTTACCAGCTGCAGGGCCTTCTCTTCCTGGCTCCAGCCCTGGGCATATGCCTCCCAGGCCACCTTCCCGTCGTACTCAGCTGGCTTACGCTTCACAGAATGTCTGGAGGCTGAGGGGCTGCAGGGTGGAGAACGTTTGCCGTGAACTAACACACCCGGGGGGGGAGGAAGGGGGTGAGGGAGGCAACGAGGCGGGTTGACCGGGTCCGAGTTTGCCGCCACGTATACCCAAGGGAGCGGTTCCG
>NW_023665202.1:25000-46883 GCF_015228065.2 Penaeus monodon | reverse complement strand
AACAACTAAAAAAAAAAACAATTTCTCCTTCCAAACAGGAGGGGAAAAAACGTCCCAAGGACGATTGAATAAGCCCCTGCCATTTGGTTCTGTCCAAGAACTGCGTAATGCGAGTCGTTTTAGACGAAGACTCGAAAAGATGACAACTACGAAAGTTAAAAAACATACTGATTGATAAGGAAAAATCATTATACTTGAGGGGAAAAAAAAAAAAAAAAAAAAAAAAAATTTAGGCCAACTTTTTCGTTTGTATAATTTTCATTCATTTATTTTATTTTTTCATGTTCTTCGTAAAAAAAGGAGGACATATTTCCTCTCCAAAGGTAACCGCATTTTTAGGGGGGTTAAAAATTTAAATTTTTAGAGCAAATATGTCTTCATTTTCCATGAATAAAGACGCGAACTTAAAGAACGGTTATCATCGGGGGGGAGCTAATGTTTCCTAGTGATTTATTTTTCTAGTTTTTTTTCATTCATGTTTTGTTTCAAAGGCACCTGGGGTAATTAATCAAAAGGGGTTTGGGAGAAAGAGAAAAATACTAGAGGGCGAAACCAATCTTAACCGGGTACCTAATAACCAAAAACTCATGCTACCTAATCATGTCTAAAGTAAGAAAAATTGGGGGGTTTTTCTGGGGGTTTTTTTAAACCTAAAACCCCGGGGTTTTGACGCAATACCAAAGTAAAAATATATTTTATTGTCGAATAATTGAATCCACCTGAGGGTTTTTTTTACCAACTTTTAAAAACGTTTTTTTTTTTTTTACCAACAACACACACACACATTGTGTAAAATAATATTTTATAATATTATAAATAAAATATAAAATTAATATATATATATGTGTTTTGGTGTGTGTGTTTTTGTGTGTGTGTGTGTGTGTGGTGTGGTGTATTTTTAATATTCATAATATATAATATATATTATATATATTATATATAATATATTATATATAATATTTATATATAATACATAATATATAATAAATATTATATATATATTAATATATATTATAATATATATTATTTAACAATATATATTATATTAAATATATTATAATTATATAATTTTTTATTATATGCTTATATTTAGTAAAATTTTTATATATATATCTATCATTAATTTTATATTTTATAAAATTATATAATATATACTATATTATGGCTATGTATTTTTATATGTTATATGTGTATAAATATATTTGTGTTTATACATATATTTTATATATATATATTATATTATAATATATTATTCTTTTATATATCTATATTTATATATATTATATGTGTTTTGTTGTGTTGTGTATGATTTGTGTGTGTGTGTTGTGTGAGTGTTTTTAAAATTTAATATATATAAAAATAATATAATTATATTATATATTAAATTTTTAAATTTAATGTATTTATAAATATTATATAAAATAGTTATATATAATATATATTTATATAAAATTATACAATACAACAACATAAATCATAATATCCTGTACAGTTGGGGAATTATTTTCGTACCTCGGGGTCCCAATCTTGTACCTGGCAACCCCCGATGCAACATAACTAATAGTATTTTTTATGATGGGGGGGAAAACCCTGGGTTTTTGAAAACAAAGAGGGGGATTGGAGAATATAAAAGCCAAAATTATTAACATCTTTTTTTAGAAACAATAACATATAAATTCATTTTTTTTTTTTTTTTTCAAAAAAATGGTTTCCCAAACATGCGTATCCATTATCGCTACTTTTTAGGGGAATTTTTTTTACAATCTTTTTTTGGATTTTTTTCGAAATGGCAAGGCTTAAGGGGAAGGCGACTCCCCTTTATTTGAACACAGCAATTAACAATGATATTTTGCATTTAAAATTAAAAACGCCTCATACTTCAAGCATCCATGCTGGCACTAAATCAAAAAAAATCTGCAATTCGCTGAAAAATTAGCAAGTGCGTCCCAAGCTGCACATCTAGTAGCAGCTGATCAAACTAAAAAAGTCAGACTTCTCTTTTCACCCAAACAAACACTTTTTCAAAAAACAAAAAAACTACTTTTATTTTTCCTTATGTAACTTAATAAACGCAAAAGGGCTTATGGGTATGGAAAATAAAGACACTTTACCTTGGTGTGCCGCTTGTGTGTGTGTGTGCTGTGCGTGCGTGCGTGCGCTTTTTCAACTCAACACTACAAATTGGGTTTTTTAAAAGGAAGGAAATAATCTTCTTCCAAAAAGGATGTTCTATGTATCAAATTCTTAATTTTTTTAAATTTATCCAGGGGGATGGGTATATGTTCTCTCTACTTTTTGTTATGTCATTTTTTGAATTTTTTTCTTGTTTGCCCAATTCTTTTTTCCATTCTTTAATGTCTTTAAATTTCATATTTACTTCTTTTCAAGGGTCAAGTTTATATTTTCTCTTCAAAATTTTTTAAAAAAGCATTTTTTTCTTGTTATTGTATTAATGTTTAAAACCCTTTGGGTTTTTAAAGAGTATTTTTTCATACAAATTTTTTGGAATTATTTGATTCTGAAGGGAAAACCCCTAGGGAAGGGGGCTGGCTTTTTTATTCCCAGATTTATCTGCCATTATTTACATTTATAAAAGCTGTTTTAAATAAAAAGTAGGGCCGGAAAATAAATATGAAAATTCGGCGGATTTTGGGGGGGGGAAACAATCTTTTACTCTAGAAGCAGCAAAATTAACAAATATAATTACTTTGTCAGACCCAAAACACTTTCAGAAAAAAAAGTTACCTCTAACTTCTTTAAAACTTAAAAACTATACCAAAATTAAGAAACGGTGAATATAAAAAGGGTTTCATCACTGTACCTGTGTGCGTGTTGAAATTTTGAGATGCACCTTTTTCCCTTTGTTTGACTACTAGATGCGTAGCGATTTAGAATTAGAGTTTTGCATTTAAACATTTTGAACAACGTTCAGCGAAAAGTAACGTTTCCCCTTACTGGAATACTATCTTGCTTTGTATGAATTCAATGGAAAAACTTTTTCTTTTTTTAAAGATTTAGTTGCCTTTTTTTTTAAAAAACGTAATAGTAAAAAAGAAGGCAAATACGGGGGGAAAATCATCAAACGGAACAATAAAAGTTTATTAAAAACTTGCCCAAACTCCCCTTTTTTTTTTTTAAAAACCCCTCGTAGCCTCCCCAGGGCATATTTTATATACGTTCCGGTTCCGGAATATTGAGAGCGAAAACCATTATCAGAATCAGCACAAGATAAAGTATTTCGTGATGACAAACAAATCATACATATTTTATATACTCATCTATATATAATTGTGCAACCACAGCGCGCAAACAGCCCCACCCCACACACACACACACACACACACACACACACACACACCACACACCACACACACACACACACCCCCACACACCACACACACACACCACAACACACCAATATGCATGCACAACACAATGGAAAAGGTCTTTAATTCCCTCCCCAAACGCCTTTTTGGGTTCATGTAATTTTTTAAAATGGAGAAATAACGAGTATTTTCTGTTTATTGAAAAAAAAGTCTGCTTCATTATTCGATCCTGCTAGTAATGGGGGCCTTCTTAAACCTTGCAAACTTCTCACGAATTTGCGATTTCTATTTTTTTTTGCTGCCACATAATTTTTTGAAGTATGAGGCTTTTTTCTACATTCAAAAATATAAAATATCATTTTTAAACTGTTTGTTCAAAAAAAAGGGGGAAAGCCGCCTCACCTCCAAGGCCTTTGCCTTTCGATAAAAATTTCCCAATAGTCCTTTTTGGAAAATTTCCCCAAAAACCCACGAAAATTAATACTACTTTTTTTGCAACCGTTTTTTGGGAAAAAAAAAAAAATGCTTTTTTTCTTTTTCAAAAAATGATTTAATCCCTTTAGGCTATTAAATTCTACTATCCCGCCTTTGTTAAAACTTTGTTTTCGCCTCATTGTAAAAATACCATTTACGCTATGTTTAAATCGGGTTTTTGCCAGTGTACGGGGGGGACCCCGCATGTGTCAAAATATAATTCTGCAACTGTAATTTTAATACTACATAATACTACATATATATATATATATATATATTTATTATAAATATAATATATTAAAATATATATATTTTTTATATATTAATTTTTTTTTTTTTTTTTTTTTTTTTTTTTTTTTTAAATAACTATGCCTGTTTAGCACCGTGGCCTCTCCACCATCCTTCCCACTAAACTGCCTTTTCTTTCGACAGCCCGAAAAATTCTTTGATGTCACTCATCTTGTCTTCGGTTTGCCTCTTCCTCTTTTTTCCTTTTCACCCCCTGTCAGAAAGTTTTTTTCTAAAAAATTTTTTACTTCCTCACTGCCCAAATAAACTTTATTTCTTTTGTTAAAGATGCCCAACCGGTCTTCAATTTTTTTTCTCAGCACTTCTCATTGTTTTTTTAAAAACTATATCATGGCGTATTTTTAATTTGATATTTTGTTCCCCAACTCACAGTTCCTTAAAATTTTCTCTAGACCCACCTTCGAATAATTTTAAAAAGGGCGGAGACGAATGAAACCTTGTCGTACCCTTGATGACTTAAAAACCATTCTTTTAAACCCCTAAGTGGTTCTTCGTTGCTTGTTTTTGGCATCAGGGCTTTTTTTATTTGGATGTTTTTTTTGGAAATTTCATATCTTCTTTTTCCAGAGGATACGTGATCACAGATCAAAAGCTTTGATAACGATAAAAACACGGTATTGGTCTTTCTGATTTTCTCTGTTTTTCTCTATATCTTTTTCAGATTTAAATCTGTTTTCTGGAAAAAAAAAACCTTTTCCGGGGGCGAAAACCTCTTTCGTCACATTTCTTCTCAACTTCAACTTCATTCTTTCAGCAAAAATTTTCAAAAAAATTTTGCTGCTGTGACTTTTTAAATGTAATTGCCCTGTTTTTGTTATTGGAGAAAAGACTGTTTTACCCAGTCTTCTGCCATTTTATTTCATACCATTTTTTTCGTACAAGCTTGTAAAGTATTCAACCTTTCGCCAGCATTCTTGATTATTTTTCTGCTGTTATTTCATCTACCCCGGCTCTTTTTCTTTCATTCTTTTTGGCTTTTAAAACTTCGTCTAGAGGGGGGTGGTGGTTCAATTTTTTTTTTTTTTTTGTTTTTAAAAGCCCAATTATGTTTTGTTTAAATTTTTTTTATTCTTTTTGTATGGGTTGGAAAAAATATTATTCCCCTCTATCTTTGATTTCTTTTCCATCACATTAAAAAGTCCTCTTCTTTTTTGATATTCCTTTGGGTTTTTTAAATTTTCGTGTAATTTTTTGTACTCCTTTTGATTTCTTTAGTTGTTTATTCATAAAAACTTTTCAATTCTCTGGCAATGTTCTTTTAAAATATTTTTCCTTATCTCGTCGCAAAAAATTTTTAAATTTTTTGTTTTTTGTTTTTTGTAATTTTCTTCAACGGGATTTTGTCCCCTTTTTGTTTTAGGCATCTTCTTGTTTAAATTTCACATAGTTTTCTTCAAATCCGGGGGGAATTTGTTTTTTTTTTTTTGGTAATGTTTTTTTAAGCAGTGCTCAGCAGGAATTTTTTCCTTCTTCCCACAACTCTTTTGGGTGTTTTTTCATTTTCACATTGAGTTTCAAATATTTTTTGACACTAAAATTTGAAATTGTTTTCAAGAGTTTTGTGCGAGCTTTAGGGGTGGTTTGGATCTCCATCTTTTTGAGTTTTTACTTGAAAGTCGATATTAGTGTTGGGGTCACTGTTGCAGTCGGGACCGGTTTTTTGTCTTGGCATTTTTTTACAACCTTTCCTTTTTGTTCCCCGGTTTTCACAATGTATCAAAATTTTTTGCGTGTTCTTTTTTCTGGTGAAAAAACCCCGTGTACAAATGTCTTGGTGGTGTTGGAAACAAAATTTTTGGCCTTTAAATAGATAATTTTTACTCAAATTTAATTAAAATTACCTCTTTTCATTTATATCTCCAAGGCCGAATTTTCCCGTGTCTTTTTTTGATCATTTTTTCCTACTTTGCGTTGAGATCTCCCTGATTACTTTTTACTCTCTGTTAGGGATTGGTCTAAGTTTCTAGGAAGGGATTATAAATTTTTTCCATTTCTTCATCATTCAAAATTGGTTGGGGCGTAGCATTGTATGATACAATGTTTGAGGTTTTGCTTGTATTCTGACTTTTAAATGCTCATTTATTGGGCGTACCCAATTTGCATTTTCGTTTTTTTCGTGAAATCATAGCAACTCCGTGACTTAATTTCCTTCTTCTTTTTCAGAAAAAAGAAATTTCTTGTTTTCTTTAGGTTTGAACTTCCATTCTTTTCCAAATTTGGGCTCACAAATTCCAGATTTGAAAGTTGTATCTATCCATTCCTTCAGACGTATGTAATTTACCCATCTCTTTCATTTTCCTTACGTTCCACGCCCCATTTTTAAAGTTTTCTTAATTGGACTGTTTTTTTTGTCTTCTTTGTCTTCCAAACTATTTAACTTGCACCTGGGTTTCCCATGAAAAACGCGCCCCTTGATAACCACGCACGGGGTTTTGTGGTATGAATTATCATTTCTGTTCGTTTTCTGTGTGCTTTTTGACACCATGCTTTGTTTTTTTTTATTTTTAATTTTTTTTTATTTTTATTACCAAAAAAAACAAAAAACCATATTTTCATCTCTTCAAACCTGCATAAAACAAATGATTAAACTGTTATCATTGTAATGGGGGAAAACATAAAGCTAAATACAGTACTGCATGACTCTGGGGTCCGTGGTTTTCATTAATCGGGGCGGGTTTGTAATGCTTCAACGAGGTATAAAAATTAATGGGAAAGGTAATGCTTCACCCGAGATTTTTGTTGTTTGCCCCAAACCGCCTAAAACCCAGATAAAACCCCATAGAAAAATTTTGGGTAGCTAAAGGGGGGAAATCCCCTCGCCGTTTGGGGTTTTTTAAATACCGCTGTTGGGGAAACCCCGCACTGCGATGAAGGGGAAAAATAGCGACGGAACTATTGGCACGATGCCACACGTTTGGACGGTTTTTTGGGGGGCCGAGGGTGAATAAAATTATTAAATTATAACCTTATTATTTTCCCCTTTAAATTTAAAACACTCTAAAATTAAGAACAAATGCGTATCATTGTAAAGAAAATTTATGCTAAAAGTTATACTACATTATACTCCGCTGTTGCCAGAAAAACATGAAAAAAACCTGGGAAAACATGCCGGGCTTTGCCATAGAGCGACATCTGATGAAAAAAAATATAATACCCCACTTTGACTTTTTATATGTAAAAAGCACGTTAAAAGAAAATGTTTTAAATGTTTCTATAATGTGTGAAAACGATTTTCTTCCTCCATTTCCAGGGAATTTTTAAATTGGCAGCCCTTGCTTTTGCTCGTGTCCAAAAAAGGGCGTAAAGATTTTTGGCAAATTATAAATATACAGATTAGATAGTTTTTTTTCACAAAACCCGTTCTCTTGCTTTAACAGATTCCCTCCTTCCTTAACTCTAAACAACTGCGGAAAAATTTTAAAATTCAAAAAAAAATGTATCCTTTTCATTTGGTTTTTTTATTTCCCTTTTTTTATTTTATTATTATCTTATTATCTAATTTTTTCTACTTTCTTATTTTTTGCTACGATAATAATTTGTGTTTTACTAATTTTTTTTGACTCCCCACATACATAAAATGTTCTCATCGCAAACCCATATTCTTTTTGGTTCGGTTTCTAACTGTTTTGCCCCGCTATTCCAAAAAATTCAGGCGATTTTTTTATATTATCGTTTCAAAAGGTAACATATTTTTTTTTTCTGCTGTACATAACATATCACACACACAACGCACACACACACACACACACACACACACACACCACCCCACACAAACACACACACACACCCACACCCACACACCCCTCACATGCAATTTTAACATATATATCGATGTTTTTTAATATATAAAATATATATTAATATTAATATTTATATATTATATATTAATTTATATATATATTTATTTTATATTATATATTATTATATATATATATATATAATACCTAATACTAAATTTTTAATATAATATAATATATTTTTATATATATAATATATATATTATATACTAATAACCTATTTTATTTAAAATTATATTATCTAATTTTTTTTTTATATATATTTATATATTATTTAAAATATTTATATATATTTTAATTTATTAATATATTATTATTATTTTTATTTCTATTTATTATATAATTATATATTTGGTGTGTGTGTGTGGTGTGTTGGGGGTGTGTGTGGGGTGTGGGGTGTTGTGGGGTGGTGTGTGGTTCTATCAGTATATATTGCCTGTTATGACTCCCTGACCCACTAAAAGGAAAAGGGAAAAGGATCCACTATTTTCATAGACATTACATACTTCTTTAAGGGATGATAGTGAAAATTTTTCCACACTCCCCGTGGGCACCCCGCTGGAAATTGATTTTAAATTAATATCGTAAGTCAGATAAAGTAAGTATTTTTTGAAAATAATCGTGCCGCATTGATATGGATAAATTTCCTACTCTGCCTGGCCAGACTCAACTCGGCCTCCCCCGGGAAAACCTACTAACCACCCACCCTAAATAATTTTTTCAAAATTCCCCGTGGGCACTCGGTGGAAAATGATTTAAAAATTCAAATTCAAAGTCAGATGTACCGTTTAAATATCAAATCATTTCTAGTGATGCTCCCTAAAATGTGTAAAAAGTTTACTATCATTGCTCTTCTATAGGTAGATAGTAAAGTCTTGGGAAATAAGAAACTTTGTTGCACACTCCTTTTAATGGGTCGTGTGGGATCGTTGTAGGTAATTCTAGGAACATTGATATCTTGGTTCACAAAACCTTGTGATCTGTGGGATTGTTGGTTTATCGGTCCTCTGGACGGCCGGGTTGAATCCGGGCGGGGGGATTATTTGTATGTGTGTGTGGTTGTGTTCTGTGTTGGTGTGTGTGCGTCGTCGTCGTGCGTGCTGCGTGCGTGCGTGCGTGCGTGTGTGTTGCGTGAGGCTGCGCTGCGTGCTGCTGTGTGTGGTGTGTGTTGGTTTTGTGTGTTGGGGTGTGTGTTTAAAACATGTGTATTTTTATATAAGTTTATACACATTTCCTGTAGTACTTGTTTATTTATATAATGCTTATTTTTAAGTTTCCCACTTTCCTTCAGGATGAGAAAATTGCAGCAAAACCCAAGATAAACCTGGCCAGTGAGGCAGCTTTTGAAAAGCTGGGGAGGAAAATACCCTCTCACAGGATGGGGGCCAGTTCCAGCAAAAAAAGATATTTTTCCTTTAAGGTAAGATTAGCTTCACCTTCATTTTATTTTTTTATTTCATGTAGACAAAAAGTGACAAAAGTGATCTTAACTTAACAACTTAAAAAAAAAAAAAAAAAAAAAAAGGGGAAACCTAAATTCCTGTGTGATCATTCTTGTTTTAGTGTTGATATTTCCTAGTATACTTGTCTGTCGCCCAACAGCGGTGACGGATATGACAATGTTTTGCCCAAATCTACCTTCGACTAACTCTGATTTTTTTTGCGCATAAGCTTGTGGATATGTTTTATGCGTGTATTTTCATACTGCCCTTTGTTAAATAATAAATATATAAGAAAGTAGAATTAATATATTATCCAAAGTTCCTGAGTGAATCAAATTTTAATTCTAGTAAAAAAAAAAAAAAAAAAAAAAATTATGAAATCACAATTGTTACTTACCCAAGTGCAAGCGAAGCCGTCATTCTTTTTTTCCCATACTCTAATGGATCTAAAATTAATCGTATAGAAAAAAGGCTGGTATCAGTCACCGCTTTATTAATTTCATGATATTCAGGTTTAAAGTGTTTTAATGCAGGGGTCTACAAGCCGTCTGACTCGAGGACCAGATTTAAATCAGGGATTATCACTCTTATCCCCAGGCCAAGACAAACAATCTGGGCGCTGGTCTTCCTCGCCCAGCTCCTGATTTTTTTTTGTTCGCAATGAGGCCATCAATCAATCAATAAGGTATGCTCATGTTTGAGCAGCCGTGGACCTCTCCACCATCCTTCCGCCACTAACTCGATCTTACGCTTTTCTTTCCACTTATACCATCCACAGGCCCGAAAATACTTTGATATTGTCGCTCAGTCTTGTCTTCGTTTCCCTCTTCCTCTGTTTCCTATCCCCATCCTGTCAGCAATTTTTTTCTCAATACTTTTACTTCTCATTACATGACCAATAAACTTTAATTTCCTCTTGTTCAAGATGAAATATATATACGGGGATGCATCCGGCACACACGCATCCCCCGCACGCGTATGTGAGCACGCGCACTGATTTTAATGAGGCCATACTGTCTGCTAAATATTATTATGCAGCCAAAGCTCGAAACACAAAATCTGGCGCACTGTAACTGTAATATTATCATTCCCGGAGGCTGAACATCGAAAAAGCTCAGAGACCAGGACTGAGGATTAAGTCGCCCATCCATTGCCAACCCAAATCCAAAGATAAAATCACCACCTGGGTGATAGAGATAAGGGTTTCACTGTTCGACATCTCGTTCTTCTGCTTTTTATCTCTTTATCTCTTAATATTTAATTTATTTTCGTTTTTAAATACTGTAAAAAATTCCTCCTGGACTTATTTCTTCCATTAGATTTGAATTAAATAAAATTTGCCATTGTACTTCCCAGCTGGGGTTTTCAGACATGGTCAGAGAAAAGAAAAGACATACAAGGGGCTTCTCTCCCCTCCTTTCAATATCTCACTCCTTCAATTTGTAGACTTTTGTTTTCTCTCACTCCCCATCCTGATTCGTTTGCTTCCCATCTTTACTTCGTTTCTTTATCTATGTAATCCCACACACATATACACATGTGTGTGTGTGTGAATATATATAACCGGGGTTCAAAAATTTAACATCAATTAAAATGTGGAAATATTTCAGCCATTTTTTCTTTAACCTCTGGTGGCAAGGTATCATCCCAATTTTTGTTTTTCCTTTTTTTTCTGCTGACAAAAGAGGTTTCTCATCTATGTAAGCTTATAGGCAATATAAACTTAGGTCTACTGATTGCCTTTTGACTAAGCACATCCTTTTTGGGCACAGTCAATGGCACTGCACTAGATAATTCCCTCTGAAGTTATGTTGGTTAAGCTTGAATTTTTTTGATCCTGGAAATTTTTTTAAATTTTCCCTATAGGAAAACTTTCTGGGAAAATTGCCAAATAATACCCAATACCTTTTCTGTTTTAACAATCAGTCTAGGTGCAAGATTCGGAAAACCAGATCGTTTCCATACTTTAATTTTGAAACCATCTTGTTTCATTACCCCTGCATTTCAGTGATATTTTTCATAGCAGTATCCTGGGCTGCCACAGATACAAAAATACGTCGCATGACAAAACTTAATTTTTTTACGGCGCTTTTTAACAGCAAGATATTTCAATTTCATGGTCAGATATCTTGGTCTGATTTTTGTAACCTAAAACCAAACATTTTCAACTTCCTCCAGAGGAAGCTTGTTAGTTTTCATGACGTCAGAATAAATTTCCAACTTGATCATTTACTTATATTGTCGCCAATTAATGATGTTATAAACTAACAAATTGTTATCATAATCTGTTGCCGACCGAAATATTAACTAGAATATATTGTAGCTTTATTATTCTCTAGAGATAAGTACTTGCTACTTTTGACGTATTATGGCCATCCCGGAGACTGTCGAAGTGCGTTTTTTTTATTTATTTTTTTTATTTCATTCTAAAAATAGCATTTTGAAAGACCATCTTTTGGTATGGACAGTATATATTATTCTTTTATATTACTCTATAGTGTGTGGACATCTTGTTTTTGCTTTGTTTTTTACGTTTTATTTTATTTTTATTTTAATTTTGTTTATTTGTTTATTTATTTATTTATTTTTATTTTTTTTCTCTTCAAGATAGGAAAGATTTCTCCGTCGGTAATTACTAACACGTCCAGTCTACTTCCGCGAATAAATCTGTCACACACTATGAAGGTGAACGAGTCGTCTTATGTTTTCGGTAGTTTTTTTTAAAACTAATAGCCAGCTGGATATTGGGACTACATTGACGAATTCCCCCAAACCAAACCATAACTTTGCTCGCGTTTCTCGTCATTCCACGTTTCTTTATCATTCAACCTGTAAATATTGTTTAATTATATTTAGATTACAAAATGCGATTAGTGACGGCAAGATAATACAGTATATTTAGTTATTCCCTGCATTTAAAGATATAAATTAAATATTACAAGATACGAATTCCTAATAATATCACAAACATTGTGCTAAAATTTTAAGTTTTAAGTTATCCCAAAGGCTCAGTATTAAACATATGTTTTGAACATAATACCCAGAAATACATATATATTCTCTGTCCCCTAGTATCATTTACGTCACAAATTGTAAACAAAATAATATAAAGGTATTTCACCTACACATTAGGCTATATGCAAATAGCCCATAAAGCCTGAGGTTTGATCACCTTTCTTTACACACAGTTTCAACCTAAATCAACTCAAATAATTCAAATACGATTCTCGTTTTAAAATTCAGTGGAATTATGTCCTCATGGCAACTTTGAATCAACATGCACAGCTCAACATATTAGGTAAATCATTTATGTCATCCATGTGGCTGATTGGGAAATCATTACATATCCCTAAAACACACTTTCTTCAGTATTTGTATCATCTATTGTATAGTCGGGCTTCAGGATCGAGCAACAGGGAGATTTAGCAGTTTGAGTGCTGAGCAGCCCCTTCTAAGTTTGCACTGTTCACCCCATGACAAAAGGGAGCGGACTAGATGTGTCCCAAAAAAACGCCTACCTCATTTTACCTGGCCACAGACTGTTTCAGCAGGGATCCCACAACAACAGTAAAACAATATAAAACAAAGGTAAAGGTAGCACCAGTTACCTTGGGTGCATGGAATTTTATACCATTCCATAATTATGGGCAATGCTCATGACCGGAGAGAACTGCCTTCTTTTCTTCTTCAACTGGCTTTTCCATGTTCATCATGGGTCGCCGGTGCGGAGCATTTTTTTATCCACTTCATATTATTGGTTTGGGTTTAGCTTCGTATTAGGCCCGGGATGCCTTTCCTGACGCCACCCAGATGTCGACGGTGGACCTAGCCCTTGCCTGAATAGGCATACCCTACAGGCAGAAAGGGGGATTTGGAGTGAGAGTTCCCTTCTCCTAGCCTTTGCTTAAAAGGGGCATACCCTACAAGGCAGCAGGGGGATGCAGTTTAACGTCATACCCAGACATCGGAGAGAACTGACCTAGTGGGCAGAAAGCTATCCAGATACAAAAAGGGGACATTGCTTAGTGAAATATGGCTTGCTGGGGAAGAAAAACTCAAGGAGGATAGAGCAGGCTATATAATTTTTGTGCTAAACATGAATTATGATCACCAACACTGTCTTCTGGCTGCCACAAATAACAGGATGTTGTGGATGCACCCCTGCTCCAACACTATGGCAGTGTCAGAAATAGGGACAGCAGGAAAATACATGTACAAAGCCCAGGGCGTGGCATCAATTGCTGGATTGACCATCACCACATCATCCCCAACATGAAAGTTAGGATTCTTCCTAGGCATCCCCCTTAAAGGAAAACCAGCACAAAATTGACTGAATGTCTTCCAGCCCCACAGTCTGCAAAGAGTTTTTCAAATCACCAGATTAACGAAAAGAGCAGATCACGGGGACATGAATGACGACTGCTAACCCTTTCCCAAACGACACTGTCTGCACCATTGGGTCCAACCAGAGCAATATGAATATTGGTTTGACGAGAATTGGAAATAGCCAAGCTAAATAGGCTATTCTCAGTAACATTCGCAGCACAGTAAAAACGCAAGCAAGTGAGATGCGGGAAAACATGGCTCAGCCAGAAAAAAGGTGAAATCTAGTAGTACACAGACCAGAGCGACATGAAAAGGTTCTATGATGCCATGAAAGGGGTTTACAGACCTCAGCCTGCTGGGACCAAACCATGCTTCTTAGTGCTGATTGGACAAAATTCCTCATAGAGAAATCCTACAGCCTGGACAGATGGGCTGAGCACATTAAGGCTGTCCTGGACAGACCATACCCAAAGAGAAAGCAATCAAAAGGCTCCCACAAGCTGACATTAACATGGCATGAGCAACCCTCTTACCCTGCTTCAAATAAAGAAAGCCATAAATTGGCTGTCCATAGCAAAGCGCCACCGGAGCTGATGCCATTCTTAAGAGAAAGGTAGAACCATGCCTGACCCTAATTGGACAATAAGGTAATGCATTATACTCTTACAACCACAGAGGCCCTTTCATTCTCTGAGTTAGCAGCGTCTCTGGATAAAAAAGGAAGTTTTGGATACCCAAAACGTTTCAGGGCCCAATGGTTCGGCAGTTCCATGTCCCGGGATGCAATGCAAATTCTTGATGACTGAAAGTTGTCCATTCCAATCCCAGTTGTCAACAGAGTGAAACAAGGCTGCATACTGGCCCTACACTCTTCACCGCGACATTCCACAGAGACACTGACAGATGTTTTCAAGGACTCCAACCAGGCACCCCCCAAACGGGAGCCGCCTTGCCCGGTGGGGGCCTGATGTCCCAATAATCTGGGGGTCACCAGTGAGGGATGAGCAAAATGGGTTTCCTGGTGCACCAAGGCCTATGAGGATGGTGCCCCACCCTTAGTTCATTCCATCTTGGACCAGGGAACTCTCCCACATGTGTTTTGCTGTGGCGTGGCATCCTGTATTACTAGGAGACAGGGTTTCCCGGAGGTTGAGCGATGCTGCATGCTGTGCCCTGCACTAGCAACACCTCTTTGGTCCTCTATTCTGGTTAGACGGGTGCTTGATCAGGCCTGGTCAAAGTCATCGGCTGGTCAAATATGGCTAGGGTCAAACAGGCTCTGTTCAACGCATAGGTCCCACGACTGTCGGGCAGTTACTGTAAATAGTGGCTGCATATATTTCCTAACTACCCCTGTGGCTGTTGGGAGATTTTGAACTATAGCTTCCCCTCGCTGAACTCCATGGTGGGTGGGTGGGTGAGGAAATAAGAATTCTATTTCGTATGAGTTCTACACATGTACAAAGAACTAGCTCTCTCCCTGATGACCTACACAATCCCTGGCCATTCCCTCTGGAACGACACATGTTGCCACCTGGAACCTTTCCAGCTTCCAAAGGGCAGAATGGAAATCATATGGTTCCCGGGCTCCCAACCAGGTAAGAAGGAAAAGCCCTCCTTAATCCATCAAGGAAATCTTACCTGGTAAATATGAAAGTAACTCATATAGTAAGTACCTGTAGTGAAGTCTATTGATGGAATATCAATCATGCATCTTGATATTTTTGAAGTACATCGAATATAGTTGAGGTGTGTCTATGTGATCCTCGCATCACCCACAACGAAATGGTAAGCCTGATAGTTGGGTTTTTGTCACCGGACAAGAGAGGCCGTCTGCATGCGATATGAGACATTCCTGGGGCTCAGTTTCATGTTCACACAAAACACTCAATCAGTGTAAGGGAATTGTCTTTTCCCGAAACCTGATGAGGTATTCTGAGGAGAAATTGTAAAAGGAACTAAGGAATTTTATGTAGTGGCAGTGAAACGTTTTAAGAAGAAAGTTGATGGTTTGGAACAGTCAACACCAGTTCTCCCTCTAACTTTTGAAACGTTAGTCCTTCCAGAATCAGTTAGGTTGGCATGGTACCTACCTCAGGTAAGCATATGTGCTCACCCTATGTGGTGCTTCCACTGCCAGGTTATGGGCATGGAGCCACTGTTGCCGTTTTAAAGAAAATGGATAACCAAGAGTGTGTGTAAAGTATGGTATAACAGGTCATCAAGGAGAAGACAAATGTCCAGGTCCACTCTAATGTTACCACTGCAAAGAAGCTCATGAAGCTTCTTGAAAGCAATGTAAAAAGTACATATTAAAAAAAAAAAAAAGTATTGTTAATAAGGAGCAAAGAGAAAGTTAGTTTTCCAGAGGCAAGCGACAAGCCCTTGTGCTGTTTGCATAGCCAGGTAAGTCCTTTGCTTCGGTTCTAAGCCCATCCTCCTTCCCCCCACCCCTTGCCCCCCAATACTTCTTACACCACACCTCTGCCACCACCTTTAAACCTCAGTCCTCAATGGTGAAAAGGTGGCATCCTGTGAGTTGCTACACCAGAAACAGAGTAGAGTAAGGGGTCTATTGAGGAGACTCCTCCCAAAGTAAGGTCTTTGGAGCCATCAGACAAGGCTCCAAGGCCTCAACAGTGACAGCTCCAGAGGCCTCAACAGTGACAGTTCCAGCTGCCACCACATCCACAGGGCTTCTGCTGCTAGGGAGAATGCCCTGACAAAGGCTCAGGGATGCTCTTTCCCGGGGAAAGGGAAACCCTTCCTGCTCACTGGGTACCCAATCCATGGAACTTCGGGGGAATTCATGCAAAATGGGAAGAACGCAACATTCTAGCTTCAAAAAACCCCTGTGTTATGCTCAAGAATTATACAAGGGAAAAACGTCCCAATTTTTCCCCAAAAAGTTCCAAAATTTAGCCTATTTGGGACCTTTTAAGGCCCGTGGGGAGTAACAGTGTGGTACCTCCGGATATTCCCTTCCAGGGCCCTCCCCCCGCAAACACACTGCAGTGAAGGGTATGAGAATAGGCTTTCATACCTTACCTGTTGCCTTTTCCTCTCCTTCCCAAAATAATTCGCATAGATATTTTGGGAAAACACTTGGGCAGTTGCCACCCATTTTTTATCTTGGGGGTTTCAATGGTCGGCATCACCCTTGGGACAAACTTTGTGGGAAAACCCTCAAGGAAAGGGCCTTGGGGTCCTTGTTCCAATTCCCAAATAAGCTTTCCAATAGGGCTTTCATTGTTTTTCCCCGATCCCAGTTGAATTTCCTTGGCAGGGCTGGAAACTTACATGGAAAACCCACCCTTTCCAATACTTTTTGGAGGGGGTATAGTATTCCCCAATGGGGGGTGCAGAGATGGGGGACTTGAAATCGCTGAACTTTTTAGATACTGCGGGATTGCAAGGATCTGTGAATGATTTCCATGTGTTAAAGATGCTGTTAATCACTTCACATCATGAAATTTACCTTGAGCAAAGCATCCATTCCCAAAAATAGCGGGGAGTACCGCGACCTCCATCCCTGGTGGGCTGTGAAAATCAACAAGCTGTTGACAAAAAAGCTGGGATTAAGGGGTTGAAACACGCCACGATGTAAACCCTTTTCCCTTTAAAAACCCAAGCCCAAGGCCGTAGTGCAAAGGGGGCTAGACATGTCCTGGAAAAGTTGTGTCCCCGATTATTCTAGGATCCCTTAATAGTTGGGGCAAGGTGCGTAATTGCTGGAAGAGCCAGCCATGACCCCCTGCTCTGAGATAGATGACATATCCTCAGAGAAAAAAAATATTGTAATGAGCTGCTAAAATCAGGCGGTTCTTCTCTGGAGCTCTTACACGCCCCGTTTTCCACTCTTCAGACCGAAAAGAATCCCCAATTTTGTTCTTCAGTAGGACTGCGCAACCTTGCATTTTTTGCAAGGAATGGCTCTGTCTTGCATACCACCTTCTACAAACTTCCTTACTACAGATTAAGTTTTAGGAAGAAAAGTTTTTTTCTAAAACCGGGAAAATCAGCTGGAAGGGTCCCCCAAGGGTCCTGCTTTCCTTTGCTTAAATCATTGTAAAGGGCACCCAAGTCTGCCTGTGTACGCTCAGGAGAAAGGGTTACAGGGGGTGCAAAGGCCTGCAAAAGCAATAAAACGTTGGCAGTGGGCAAAAATACCCTTGCTCCTCGGGGCAGCCTCTTTTCCCTCATACTATACAAAAACGAGTCAAGATATCTTTTCGTTACCTTGCACCCTAACTCGCCACCTACCATACTCTTGTAGGGCCATCATTCCGGCTCTTACAGTGTTGTGTGTGTGTGTGTGTGTGTGGTGTGTGTGTGTGTGTGTGTGTGTGTGAGTGAGTTTGTGTGTGAGGTGTGTGTGCTTGTGTGTGTGTATACATTATGCATATAGATATATTAATATATGTGTGTGTGTGTGTGTGTGTGTCCTGGACAGTGACAGCTGAAACAGGCTCATTTAGAGACTGCAGAATGTGGTTCTACCGCAGAACGTTGCACACGCCCTTACACTGACCGAATGTCCATTGAGGAGTTCCTCAGAAAATCGAACAGGAACGCCAATTTTCTAGAATTAATCCGAGTACAACAACTCAATTCAACGGACATGCAATATATATACATATATAATATGTACGTGTGTACATATATATATATGTGTGTGTGTTTTTTGTGTTGTTTGTGTGTTGTGTGTGTGTGTGTGTGTGTGTGTGTGTGTGTATATGTATATTATATATATATATTATATATATATACTATATATATATATTATATATTATATATATATATATATGTATATGTATGTATATACATATATTATACTATACATAAACATGTGATATAATACATGGTGATATGAATTTTATGAACAAATATATATCTGAAATTATTTATTCACATATACATGCATATATATATATATATTTTTTTAAATATATATATATATAATTATATATATATAATATATATACTATATTAAAATAATATATTATGTATTTACTATATATATATTATATATATATATATAATATATATATTTTAATATATATATTATATATTAAAATATATATATATATATTATATATATATATATATATATATTACTATTATATATAATATCTATATATTATATATCTATATATTATCTATTATATATATTTATATCTATTATATATTTATCTATAATATATTGTTCCAGGTTAGTGTGTTTTCCCTGACTAGGATTACAACACATTTTCTTTCGATGCTTTCGTGTGTGTGTGTTTGTGTGTGTGTGTGTGTGCGTGTGTACTAGTTGGTACCGTTCCCGCGACCAAAGCAAGGTCGGTGACCCATTCAGCACGACCTTCACTTGGCTCCAAGCTCCGTGCCCATACACACCTTTTGTGAGTACTGCCAATGTATTGGCATATTATAATACTTATTTTTACTTTGATAAATGATATATCTAGTGTATATATTATACTATAGCTATGCTAATGGAGGTTTCAAACCTTTTTCAGTCTCCAATTTTTCTTTTATGAAGTGAATCGAATCTTGAGCATTCGAGTGCCTTCTCAAGACGGCTGACAATTTCTGAGCTCAGATACCTCCAAGCAAACTACTTTTAATCGGAAGACACAGCTTGAACCAATCCAATGTTCTGTTTTTTGAGGATGCATTTATGTGTTTTACGTTGAGCAAATTGTAATATATTGGTGAAATGTGTCCAGTGATATAATTATCCTGGAGAATACCCACTCATCTGAGGATCATACTGAACTAAGGAAAACCTCAACATATATATATATATATATATATTATAATATATAATATATATATTATATATATTATAATATATACATATATATACATATATATATACATATATATATATATATATATATATATATATATATATATAATAATTATATATATATATATTCTCATCTGTGATTATATATTTGCATATATATACATCTCCAGCCGATTTCAGCCCTCGGTAGTTTGGGTGACCCGTTGATGAGTGTATTATGGCATTGAACTGAAGCCTGCTTTTGGCTTCATGTTTCTTGTTGATGTATACGCTCCTACCGATGTATGTAAAATTTTTGTGAAAGAAAAGGCGTTCTAGCCAAACTCGCATCTGTGGCAAAAAATTTCCTCGGCGAGATTTTCGCTTTTTTCGGGGCGTTTAAATGGGGTACCCGGGCTGTGCCGGCTCTAAATGCCCCTGTCCCCCCATGACTGGGGAGCTGCCCCAGCACCGAAAATAGCCTCCTTCTGCGGGACTTTGCTAGTCCCCAGAAAGGGGTCCTGGCTTCGGGTCCGGCACCCCAACCGATCGCGGGACTTGGTAAAGCGATAGGGTACAGGGCCCAAGGATTTCCCAAATTTCTTGTTACACCGATGGGGGATCATCCGAACTGCGGGGTTTCCCGGGAGTGCCGAGTTCTGTGACACTAACCATAGGTTGGTTTTACCCTGCGGGTCCATTTTAAAAACCCTCCCGGTCCCTCCGGGGCCACCCAAAAGGTGTTTCACCGGGGGACAGACTAGGGAGGATGTGCCCAGGGGGTTTCCCATGGCAACTCTGACCGATTCACAGAACTCCAACCTCCCGACCCAGTTTTCTTTTGGGGGAGCTCTTAAACGCAAAACCCTCGAAGAACTGGGGATCCATTGGCTTGCCCGGGGCAACCAGATTCCATCTCCTTGGAGACTTAAAGGGGCAACTGAAGATGTGTCACATGGTTGGCTAAAGGTAATCAAGTTTTTGCGTCGCCCCATGGTGCATAGGGCTCAGACACTGCTGAGAAGGGACAAGTACAGTTCATCAGGAATCTTGCTGAAATGTTGGAAGGCCTTTTCTTTTTAAACCACCTTCGCCCTGCCTACCAAGCCCTGAGAAAACTAACTCTAAGCCCTCCTCACAGATGACTTGCAGTCTAATCAGTGGATGGACGATCATCTCAGATCATGTTGGGGTTCGTGAACGTTGGGCTGAAAATTTTGAGCAGTTGTACCAGGTAGACCCTCCAACAGTTTGCTTGGATTTCAAACGATGTCACAGTGCCTGAGTCGGACCCCACCCTCAGCGAGGAACCCCCCTACCCTAACAGAGGGTTTGGATGGTGATTTCCAAGCTGAGAGTGGGAAAGCTGCAGGCATATGTGATATCCCTGCTGAAATGCTAAGGCTGGGGTTTAATCTATGGCTCGGGCCTGCAGACAGTCCTGACTGCCCCTCTGGCAGTCTGGTACCATTCCCCCTGACCTGCTGAGGGCGTGGTCATTCCTCTCTGGATTGGGAAAGGGGATCGTTTGGATTGTAGCAACGACCGTGGGTTTACACTGCTCAGCATACCAGGCAAGGTTTCGCCCACTTCTTCTAAAACGGATCTGCAACCACTTTTTGAGGCATCAGAGAGCGGGGCAGTCGATTTCTCCTGGCAATTCACGTTTAGACTGTATACTAGCGCTTTTAGTAATTGGGAACACCGTCTTGAGTTTGGTCGTGGGTTGCTTGCAACCTACATCGACCTCAATAAGGGTTTGACTCAATGCATCGGGAATCGCTATGATGATCCTGAGATTCAGGGGAAATTTCCCAAAACAGATTATTGGGGCCCAATAGCAGCCTTTATACTGGTACTGAAAGTGCTGTAAAGTGTGGTGGGGGTCTGTCGGAACTTCTTCCTGTTAATTCTGGGGTGAGCAAGGCTTGTGTCCCTTGCACAATACAGTTTCACCCTAAGGGACTGGATATGGGCAGCTACTAGGCCAAGTCAGTGTGGAGCAACACGAGGCCAATATCAAGGTCTCAGAACCCTTACTTTGCCGATGATGTTTGTTGCTATCCTATCTGAGCCTTTGGAGTCACTGGTTGCGGCTCTTGATGCTTTAGCAATGACGAAGCCTTAGGCCTAGAGGTCTCCCTGGGCCAATACCAGATTCAGGACTTTGGGGGCCTGTTTAGGGGAACCGTTCAGTCCGATCCATGCTTGCTGCAAGGACTTGAAGTTACTGAGAGTTTTAACATACCCTCGTAGGCGTAGTTCCATATCTCTGTCTGTTAGACCCAGATAAGTCAATAAGATGGATGGTCTGGCACAGGAGCTATGAACTCGATCAACAAGCACGTTTGGAGCTGTCGGTAACTATGCACACAACACACACACACACATACACACATCACCACACACACACACCCACAC
>NW_023665202.1:0-20000 GCF_015228065.2 Penaeus monodon | reverse complement strand
CCTAAGTGCTTCGCTTCAATTGCTAATGCATCAAGAGGCCGCAACCAGTGACCTTCCAAAGGCTCAGATAGGATAGCAACATCATCGGCCAAGTCAAGGTCTGAGACCTTGATATTGCCTGTGTTGCTCCACACTGACTTTGCTAGTAGCTCTGCCCATTATCCGTCCATTCAGGTGTTGAAAAGTATTGATTGCAAGGACACGCCTTGCCTCACCCCGAATTACCAGGGAATAAGTTCGACAGACCCCAACCACACTTACAGCACTTTCAGTACCAGTATAAAGGCCTTCGCTATTAGGCCAATAATCTGTGTTGGCATTCCCCCTGATCTCAGGATCATCCATACGATTCCGATGCATTGAGTCAAACGCCTTATTGAGGTCGATGTAGGTTGCAAGCAACCCACGACAACTCAAGAACCGGTGTTCCACAATTACTAAAGCGCCTAGTATACAGTCTAACGTGGAATGCCCAGGAGTAAATCCAGACTGACAGGACGCTCTGTGCCTCAATAGTGGTTGCAGATCCGTTTTAGAAGAATGTGGGCGAAAACCTTCCTGTATGCTGAGCAGTTTGTAAAGCCACGTCCGTGCTACAATATCAACGATCCCTTTCCCCTCCAGAGAGGAATGACCCACGCCCTCCGCAGTCATGGGGAATGGTACCAGACTTGCCAGAATGGCAGTCAGGACTGTCGCAGCCCGAGCCATAGATTCACCCCCATCCTTTATCAGTTCAGAAGGGATACACATATGCCTGCAGCTTTCCCACTTCGTCAGCTTGAAATCACCATCCCTAACCTCTGTTAGGGGTAGGAAGGGTTCCTCGCTGATGGGTGGTCCGACGCAGGCACTGTGACCTCGCTTGCATCCAAGCAAACTGTTTGGAGGTCTACTGGTACAACTGCTCAAAATATTCGCCCAACGTTCACGACCCCAACATGATCTGAGGAGTGTCCGTCCATCCCTGATTAACGCAGTCATCTGTGAGGAGGGCTTATAGTTCGATTTCTAGGGCTGGTAGGCAGGGCGAAGGTGGTTTACCAAGAATGGCCTTCAACCTTCTCAGCAAGATTCCTGATGAACTGTTTACTTTTCCCTTCTCAGCAGTGTCCTGAGCCCTATGCACCATGGAGTCACGCAAGACTTGATTACCATTTAGCCAATCCATGTGACACACTTCAGTGGCCTCGAATGTCTCCAAGGAGATGGAATCGGCTTTGCCTCGGGCATACGCCAATGGCTCTGATCTGTTCGAGTGTTATGCGCTTGAAAGCTCCCACAGAGAAACTGGGTCGGTCAGGTTGTCGAGTTCTTGAATCGGTCAGAAGTCTGGCCATGGTGAACCCATGGGCACCCTCCTCCTCCCTTAGGCTGTCCCAGGTGAAACACCTTAGGGTGGCCACTGATGGACCGGGAGTTTTAAAGTGGACCCGCAGGAGTAGCCAAACCAACTATGGTTGTTCCAGACTCGGCCTCCGTAAACCATCATTTCTGGATGATCCTCCATCGCGTGCTAACACGAATGTGTCAATCTCCTTGGCCATGTAACCCTATCGCTGTACCAAGTCCAGCATGCAGGTTGGAGTGCTGGTACCAGGCCAGAGATCTCATTTTCTGGGACCTACAAAGTCCCGCAGAAGGAGGCTATTCTCGGTGCTGGGATCACTCCTAATCTGGGTCTACAGACATCTCTAGCCAGCTCGGTCACAGCCGGATACCGCATTGAAATCGCCCAGAACAATGCGACTATCTCCCGAGAAATTGTCTGCACAGCTCGAGTTTGGCGTAGAACCGCCTCTTTTCCCATCAATTTTTTACATACATCGGTAGGAGCGATACATCCACAAGACATGAAGCCAAAAGCAGGCTTCAGTCTCATGCCATAATACACTCATCAAACCGGTGTCACCTCAACTACCGAGGGCTGAAGTCGGCTGGAGATGTCATATATATGCAAATATATATCAACCGATGAATCTAATATTATATATATATATATAATATATATATATATATATATATATATATATATATATATATATATATATATATTTATATATATGTATATTAATATAGTATATATTATATATATATCTATATATATATAATATATATATATATATATAAATATGTTGAGGTTTTCCTTAGTTCAGTATGATCCTCAGGTGAGTGGGTATTTCTCCAGTAGAATTATATTCCCTGTACACATTTGCACCAATATATTTTACAATTTGCCTTTCACGGAAACAATAAAATGCTCCTCACAAAAACAGAAATTGATTGGTTCAGCTGTGTCTTCCGATAAAGTAGTTTGCTTGAGAGGTACTGAGCTCAGACATTGTCACCGGCCTTGGAGGCACTCGAATGCTCAGATTCGATTCACTTCATAAAAGAAATTGGAGACTGAAAAAGGTTTGAAACCTCCATTGCACTAGCTATAGTATATATAACACTTAGATATATCATTTATCAAAGTAAAAATAATATTATAATATGCAATACATTGGCAGTAACTCACATATGGTGTGTATGGGCACGGAGCTTGGAAGCGCAAGTGAAGTCTGCTGAATGGGTCAGACCGACCTTGCTTTGGTCGCGGAACGTACCAACTAGTACACACGCACACACACACACACACACACACACAACACGAAAGCATCGAAAAGAAAATTGGTGTTGGTACTCCCTAGTCAGGGAAACCACACTAATCTTGGGACAATATCTTATTATATATTAATATATATATATATATATATATATTATATATCGTATATATATATATATATAAATATAATATAATATTATATAATAATTATATATATAGATATTATAATATATATAATATATAATATATATAATAATATATATATATATATATATGTATAAGAGAGATACATAATACATATCGTTATATATATATTATATATATATATATAATATATATATATAATATCTATATATATATATAATGATATATATATATATATGCATGTATATGTGAATAAATAATTACATATATATATTTGTTCCTAAAATTCATATCACCATGATTATATCACATGTTTATGTTATGTAATATATGTATATCCCTACATATACATCTCTATATATTATATATATATAAGATATATACTATATATAATCTATATAAATATATAATATATATATATATTATATATATAGATATATATACCTATACACACACACACTACACACACACACCATCCACCCACACAACACCCTAACACACCCACACACATATATATATATGTACCACGTACTCTTTATCTATGTAATATATTGCATGTCCGTTGACAAATTTGAGTTGTTGTACTCGGATTATTCTAGAAATTGGCGTTCCTGTTCGATTTTTTCTGGGAACTCCTCAATGGACATTCGGTCATTGTAAGGCGTGTGCAAGCTTTCTGCGGTAGAACGACATTTCTGCAGTCTCTAAATTGAGCCTTGTTTCAGCTGTCACTGTCCAGACACACACACACACACACACACATATTAATTATATTCTATATGCATATATGTATACACACACACAAGCACACCACACTCCACACACAAACTCACTCCCACACACAACACACTCAACACACACACACGACACACACACACACACACTGTAGAGCCGGAATGATGCCCTACAGAAGTATGGTAGGTGGCGAGCTAGGGTGCAAGGTAGACGAAAGATATCTTGACTCCGTTATTGTTAGTATGATGGAGTAGGACCTGCTCCGGGAGCAAGGTGTATGTTGTCCACTGCACAACCTGATTTATTGGCAGTCTGCATGTGTCTTTGCACATCCTGTAAACTTTCTCCTGGCAGTACCCAGGACAGCACTTGGGATGACCTTTAAAATGTCATTTATATCAAAGGCGAAGCAGGCATTCCCTTGTGGGAACCTCTTCCAGCTGATCTTCCAGGTTAGAGAAACTGTTTTCTCTCCTGCACTCAACTTCCTGTTAGGTAAGGAAGCTTTGTATAATGAGGTAATGCAGACAGTCCCTCCTTGCCCAAAAATGGCACGGTCTGCTGCAGTCCTACTGAATAACAATTGAGTGTCATGCCTGTTCGGTCCTGAAGAGTGGAAAATCAGGCAGTGTAGATGCTCCAGAGAAGATACCTGCCATGGATTTAGCTATCTCAGTTACCATATCTTTTTTGTCTCTGAGGATTATGTCATCTATCTTCGAGGCAGGTGGTGTCATGGTGTGCTCTTTCCCAGCATCTTACGCACCTTGCCCCATACCCTTTGCAGGAGTCCTAGAATTAATCGGGACACATACTGTCCCTCCATGACATTCCGTCTACCTCCTTACTGCACTCAACTGGCCTTGGCTTGGGTTCTTTTTATAATGGATCAAGGGTTACATCGCTGGCGTCGTCAACTGCCTTAATGCGCTTTTCTTGCCTAACAGCTTGTTGATATTCGTCATACCCCCAGTTACTGGCGGTCGACGGTACTGCCCGCCTACTTTTGGGAATGGTCTTCTGCTGCAAGGTTGATTCATGATTGTAAGTGATTAACACATCTTGAACAACATTGGAAATCATTCACAGATCCTTGCAATGCAGCAGCTGATTCGTAAAAAGATTCCAGTCTGCATGTTTCAAGTCGCCATCCTCTGCACTCCATTGGCTGGAATACTATTCACCTCCTCCAAAATTATTGGAAGTGGTCGGTTCCATTTAAGTCTTCCATGACATTCCAAGTGAAATTCCACTGTGTGATCAGTGAAAATTGACAAGTCATTATTGGAGAATGTCTTAGCTTGAATTTGTAAAAGGACTCCAAGGCCCTTCCTTTAGGGTTGCACAACGTGTTCCAGAGGTATGCCGCCATTGAATCTCCAAGAGTAGAAATGGATGTGGCAACTCCCAAGTAGTTCTTCGCAAATGAAAATCTTATGTCGAGATTATGTTGAGGAAGGTAATGGAGTCAACCTTGTAAGGTCATGTCAATCCTATTTCTCATAGCCTTCACCTGCAGTGTCGTTTGCAGGTGGATGGCCTGGAAGGGAATTCTGAGTACCATCACTGTTTAACTCCTCCACGAGGTACCATTATCAAGGGTCCCATAATAGGCTTGAATTTGGATCTTCTTACGGAAATTGGACGATTTTCCCTTGTCATATCTCTTGTAGGCATACACACACTGGGTTATTGACTATGATATGTTTTGCAGTTCTTCCCATTTTGCATGAATTCCTGATAGTTCCCTTGGATTAGGGTAATCACAGTTCAGCAGGCTAAGATTCCTTTGCCTGGGCAAAGAGCATACTGAGCCTTTGCTTCATGGGGCTTCTGCCTAGCAGCAGAAGCCCCTGTGGATGTGGTGGCGCTGGAACTGTCCCTGTTGAGGCCTCTGGATTCACGTTGATGCCTCTGGAGCCTTTTCTGATGGCTTCCAAGACCTTACTTTGGGAGGAGTCTCCTCTAGA
Organism: Penaeus monodon; assembly: GCF_015228065.2. NCBI lineage: Eukaryota > Metazoa > Arthropoda > Malacostraca > Decapoda > Penaeidae > Penaeus > Penaeus monodon. Next base: position 14,543 of record NW_023665202.1, on the reverse strand, counting down.
CCCTTCTATACCGACTCTTTTCTGGTGTAGCAACTCACGATGCCACTTTTCAACCATTTGAGGACTGAGGTTTAAACGGTGGTGGCAGAAGTGTGTGGTGTAAGAAGTATTGGGGGGCCAGGGGTGGGGGGAAGGCGGATGGTCTAGACCGAAGCAGGGACTTACCTGGCTAATGCAAACAGCACAGGGCTTGTCGCTTTGCCTCTGGAAAACTAACTTTCTCTTTGCTCCTATTAACCAATACTTTTTTTTTTTTTTAATATTGTACTTTTTACTTGCTTTCAATAAGCTCTGAGCTTCTTTGGGGCCAGTGGTAACCTTAGAGTGACCTGGACTTTGTCTTCCTCCTTGATTACTCTGTTATACCATACTTTACACACACTCTTGTTATCCAATTTTCTTTACAACGGCAACATGGCTCCATGCCCATCCCTGGCAGTGGAAGCACCAATATGGTGAGCCCATATGCTTTACCTTGAGGAATGGTACCATGCCAACCTACGATTCTGGAAGGACTAACGTTTTCAAAAGTTTAGAAGGATAGCTGTGTCGACTGTTCCAAACCATCACTTTCTTCTAAAACGTTTTACTGCCAATACATAAAATTCCTAGTTCATTTTACAATTTCTCCTCAGAATACCTCATCATGTTCGGGAAAAGACAATTCCTTACACTGATTAGTGTTTGTGTGAACATAACTTGAGCCCAGGAAGTCTCTACGCATGCAGACGGCCTCTCTTGTCCGGTTGACAAAACCTCAACTATCAGGCTACCATTTTCGTTGTGGGGTGATGCGAGGATCCATTTAGTACACCTCAACTATATTCCGATGTATTCTTCAAAAATATCAAGATCATGATTTGATATATCATCAATGGCTTTACTATTTAGGTACTTACATATGAGTTACTTCATATTTACCAGGTAAGATTTCCTTGATGGATTAAGGATGGCTTTCTCCTTCTTACACTGTTCTGGAGCCCGGGAACCATTAGATTTCATTCTTGCCTTTGGAAGCTGGAAAGGTTCCAGAGTGGCAGCATGTGTCGTCCAGGGGAATGCCAGGATTGTGTAGTCATCAGGGAGAGAGCTAGTTCTTTGTACTGTGTACGAACTCATACGAATAGAATTCTTTATTTCCTCTACCCACGCCACCCACCATGGAGTTCAGCGAGGAAGCGATAGTTCAAAATCTCCCAACAGCCACAGGGGTAGTTAGGAAATTTATGCAGCCACTAGACAGTACTGACGACAGTCGTGGACCTATGCGTTGAACAGAGCCTGTGACCTAGCCATATTTGACCAGCCGATTGACTTACCAGGCATTGATCAAGCCACCCGTCTACGAATAGAGACGCAAAGAGGGGTGTTGCTAGCTGCAGTGCACAGCATGCAGCATCGCTTCAACCTCCAGGCTCTGTCTCCTAGTAATACAGTATGCCACGCACAGCAAACACCTGGGGAGAGTTCTCCCTGTCCAAATGGAATGAACTAAGGGTGGGTGCACCATCCCCCTATAGGCCTTCGGGTCACCAGGAAGCCATTTTTGCTCCTCCCTCACTGGTACCCCTCCATATTATTGGGACATCAGGCCCCCACCCGGCAAGGCTGCTCCCGTTTGGGGGGTGCCTGGGTTGGAGTCCTTGCAAACTCTGTCGTGTCTCTTTGAATGCGCGGGTGAGAGTGTAGGGCCAGTATGCAGCCTTGTTTTCCTCTGTTGACAACCTCTCGGATTGGAATGACAACTTTCAGTCATCAGACTTGCATTGCATACCGACATGGAACTGTCCGAACCATCGGCTGAAACGCTTTGGTATCACAAACTTCCTTTTGTTATCCAGAGACTCGCTAACTCAGAGAAATGAAATGCCTCTGTGGTTTGTAGAGATGTATAATGCATTACTTTATGGGTCCAATTAGGTCAGGCATGGTTTCTACCTTTCTCTTTAAGAATGGGCATCAGCTCCTGGTGGCGCTTTGCTATGTGACAGCCAATTTTATGGCTTTTCCTTTTACTTGAAGCAGGGTAAGAGTGTTGCTCATGCCATGTTAATGTCATCTTGTGGGAGCCTGTTGATTGCTTTTCCTCGTTGGTATGGTCTGTCCAGGACAGCCTTAATGTGCTCAGCCCATCTGTCAGGCTGTAGGATTTCTCTATGAGAACTTTGTCCATCCGCACTAGAAGCATGTGGTGCCAGCAGGCTAGGTCCTGTAAACTGCCTCATGGCATCAGAGAACCATTTCATGTCGCCTGGTCTGTGTACTACTAGATTTCACCTATGTTTCTGCTGAGCCTGTGTATTCTGCATCTCACTTGCTTCGTTGTACTGTGCTTGCGAATGTTACTGAGAATAGCATATTTAGCTTGGCTATTTCCATAGTCTCGTCAAACCAATATTCAATTTGCTCTTGGTTGGACCCAAGGTGCAGACAGTTCGTGGAAGGATTAGCAGTCGTCATTCAGTCCTCTGTGATCTGCTCTTTTCGTTAATGCTGGTGATTTTGAAAACTCTTTGCAGACTGTGGTCTGGAAGACATTCAGTCAATTTAGTGCTGTTTTCCTTAAGGGGATGCCTAGGAGATCTAACTTTCATGTTTGAGATGATGTTGGTGATGGTCAATCCAGCAAATTATGCCACGCATGGGCTTTGTTACATGTATTTTCCTGCCTGTCACTATTTCTGACACTGCCATAGTGCTTGGAGCATGGGGGGGGGGGGGGGGGTGCATCCACAACCTCCTGTTATTAGCTGGCAGCCAAAGACAGTGGTTGGTGATCATAAGTTCATGTTTAGCACAAAAATTAGATACCTCTCTATCCGCCCTTGAGTGTTGTCTTCCTCGCAAATCCATATTTCACTAAGCATGTCCCTTTTTGTATCTGGGATAGCTTTCTGCCCACTAGGTCGTGCTCTCCGATGTCCTGGGTATGAGTTTAAACTGCATCCCCCTGCTGCCTTGTAGGGTATGCCTCTTCAACAAAGGCTAGGAGTAAGGGAACTCTTCCTCCACATCCCTGCTGCCTTTTAGGATGGCCTATTCAGGCAAGGCTAGGTCCCCGTCGCCATCTGTGGTGGCGTCAGGAAGGCATCCGCCTTAATACGAAGCTACCAACCTAATATATGATGTGGATAAAATGCTCCGCCCGGCGACCCATGATGAACAGGGAAAAGCCAGTTGAAGAAGAAGAAAAGGTCAGTTCTCTCCGTCATGGGTCATTGCCATAATTATGGAATGTGTTATCAATTCCATGCACCGAAGTAACTGGTGCTACTTGACCTTTGTTTTATATTGTTCTACTGTTTGTGGGATCCCCTGCTGAAACAGTCTGCTGGCCTAGGTACATGAGTAGGCGTTTTCGGGACACATCTAGTCCGCTCCTTGTGTGCATGGAGGTGACATGCAAAATTAGAAGCTGCTCAGCTCACTCAGCTGCTAAATCTCCCTGTTGCCTCGATCCTGCAAGCCCGCTATACAATAGATATACAAATACTGAGAAGTGTGGTAGAGGGATATGTTAATAGGAGTGGATTTCCGAATCAGCCACATGGATGACATAAATGATTTTTAACTAATTTGTTGAGCTGTGCATGTTGATTCAACGTTGCCATGAGACATAATTCCACTGAATTTAAATCGAGAATCGTATTTGAAATTCGTTTGAGTTGATTTATAGGTTGAAACTGGTGTGTAAGAAGGTTATCAACATCCAGCTTTTTATGGGCTATTTGCATATAGCCTGATGCTGTAGGTGAAATACTTTATATTAATTTTGGTTTACATATTTGTGACGTAAATGATACTAGAGACAGAGAATATATAATGTATTTCTGGTAAATGATTCAAAACATATGTTTAATACTGAGACCTTTGGGATAACTTACAACTAAATTGAGAACATGTTTTTGTGATATATACTTAGGAATTCGTATCTGTATATTTAATTATATCATAATGCATGGGAGGGATAACTAATATACTGTTTCCTTGCCGTCACTTATCGCATTTTGTAATCTGATAGTAATTCAACAATATTTACAGTTGAATGATAAAGGAAACGTGAATGACGAGAACGCGAAGCAAAGTTATGGTTTGGTTTGGCGAATTCGTCATGTAGTCCCATCTCCAGCTCTATTAGTGTAAACCAACTACCGCAACATAAGGACGACTCTTTCACCTTCATAGTGTGTGACGATTTATTCGCGGAAGTAGACTGGACGCTGTTAGTAATTACCGACGGAGATCTTTTCCTATCTTGAAAAGAAAATAAAAATAAATAAATCATATACCAAATAAACAAAATTATAAATAAAATAAAATAAACGTAAAAAAACAAGCAAAACAAGTGTCCACACTACTATAGAGTAATAGTTAAAATAATAATATATACTGTCCATACCAAAGACTTGGTCTTTCAAAATGCTATTTTTAGAAATAAATACAAAATAAATAAAAACGCCTTCGACGTCTCCGGGATGGCCATAATACTGTCAATAAGTAGCAGTACTTATCTTCTAGAGAATAATAAAGCTACAATATATCTAGTTAATACTTCTGTCGGCACAGCTATGAGACACTTGTTAGTTTATAACATCATTAATGCGACAATATAAGTAAATGTCAAGTTGGCCATTATTCTGACGTCATGAACAACAAGCTTCCTCTGAGGAAGTTTGAAAATGCTGGTTAGGTACGAAATCAGACTCACGATATCTGCCATGAAATTGAAATATCTTGCTGTTAAAATGCGCCGTAAATAATTAAGTCTGTCATGCGCGTATTTTTGTATCTGTGCAGACCAGGATACTGCTATGCAAATGTATCACTGAAATGCCAGCGGGAATGAAACAATGTTTCAAATTAAAGTATGGAAACGATCTGGTAATTCCGAATCTTGGCACATAGACTGATGTTAAAACGAAAAGGTATTGGGTATTATTTGGCAACTTTCCAGAAATGTTTTTCCTATATGAAATAAAAATAATTCCCAGGATCAAAAATTCCAAGCTTACCCACATAACTGCAGATGAATTATCTAGTGCAGTGCCATTGACTGTGACCAAAAGGATGTTGCTTAGTCAAATAGGCAATCAGTATGCACCCTATAGTTATTATTGCCTAAAGCTTACATAGATGAGAAACCTCATTTTCAGACCGAAAAAAGGACAACAAAAGTGGGATGGATACCTTGCCACCAGAGTAAAGAACAATGGCTGAAATATTTCCACATTTTAATTGTTTAAATTGTTTGAACCCGTATATCTATTCACACACACACACATGTGTATATGTGTTGGTGATTCATATATAAAGAACAAGTAAGATGGTAAGCAAACGATCAGGATGGGGATGATAGAAGACAACGTCTCAATTGAAGGATGTGAGATATTGAAAGGAGGGATAGAAGCCCTTGGTAGGGTCTTTTCTTTTCTCTGACCATGTCTGAATCGCGCTGGAAGTACACTGGCAAATTCTATTTACATTCAAATATAATTGGAAGAATAATAGTCCAGGAGGATATTTTTACCATGTATGGAAAAGAACAAATTAAATATTAGAGATAAAGAGATAAATGCGAAGAACGAGATGTCGACAGTGACCTTACTCTATCACCCAGTGGTGATTGATCTTTATGGATTGGCAATGATGGCGACTTAATCCTCAGTCCTGGTCTCTGAGCTTTTTTCGATGTTCAGCCTCTTGTAATGATAATATTACAGTTACAGTGCGCCAGATTTTAGTGTTTCGAATGCTTTGGCTGCATATATATTTAGCAACAGTAATGGCCTCATTAAATAAGTGCGCTGCTCACATACCGTGCGGGCGATGCGTTTGTGCACTATGCATCCACGTATATATATTTCACTTAACAAGAGGAAATTAAAGTTTATTGGTCATGTAATGAGAAGTAAAGTATTGTGAAAACTTGCTGACAGGGATGTGATAGGAACAGAGAAATGCAAATCGAAGACACTGAGCGACATATCAAAGATATTTGCGTCTGTGGATGGTATAATTGAAAGAAAACGTGAAGATCGATTTAAGTGGCGAAGGATGTGGAGAGGTCCACGGCTGCTCAAACCTGAGCGCGATACCGTTATGATTGATTGATGGCCTCATTTGCGAACAAAAATATCAGAGCTGGGCGAGGAAGACTCCAGCGCCCAGATTGTTTTGTCTTGGCCTGAGGATAGAATTGTAATTCCCTGATTCAATCTGGTCACTCGAGTCAGACGCTTGTAGCTCCCCTGCATTAAGCCCTTAATCCTGACTATCATGAAATTAATAAGCGTTGAACTGATACCAGGCCTTTTTCTATACGATTAATTTCAGATCCATAGAGTATGGGGAAAAAAGACTGACCGCTTCTGCTTGCTACTCTGGGTAGTAACAATTGTGGATTCCATAAATAGGTTTTTTTTTTTTGTTTTTTTTTTACTGAATTAAAAGTTTTTGATTCACTCAGGAACTTTTGGATAATATATAATTCCCTACAGTTTTCTTATATATCATTATTTAACAAAGGGCAAGTATGAAAATAAACGCTAAAACATATCCACAGCTTATGCTCACAAAATCAGAGTTCGTCGAAGTAGATTTGGGCAAGACATTGTCTAATATCCTTCACCGCTGGTGACGACAGACAAGTATACTAGGAAATATCAACACTAAAGAAACCAGAATGATCACATCAGGACATTTGTAGGTCTCACCTTTTTTTTTTTTTTTTTTTTAAGTATTATGTTTAAGATCACCGATTAGGTCACTGTTGTCTTACAGTGAATGAAAAATTGAATGACATGTAGAAGCTATCTCTACCTTAAAGGAAAAATATATCTTTGTTGCTGGAACTGGCACCCATCCTGTGAGAGGGTACTTTCCTCCACAGCTGTTCTTAAGCGCCTCACTGTGCCAGGATATCATTGTTGCTGCACATTTTTTCTCATCTCTGAAGTGGATTATTGGGATTATACATTATAAATAATGCATTATATAAATAAACAAGTAACCTACATGAATATGTGTATACATCCCGTATATATATACATACACATGTTATACACCAACGCACAAAGCACACACACACAACACACCCACACAAACACTCACGCAATGCACGCACGCACGCACTCACGCACACACAAGCACGCACGGCACGCACGCACGGCACGCACGCACGCACGCCACGCACGCACACACACACCACACCAGACACCACACACAACACCACATACCACATAATCCTCCCTGACCAGGATTCGAACCTCGCCGCCCAGAGGACCAGTACTAAACCACCAATACCGACACTACTCACTAATGGCTTGTGCACCAAGATATCAATAGTTCCATTGACATTCCTATCACGATTACCACAACACCCATTAAAGGGTGTTGTTTGTTGGGTGTTTTTTGTGTGCAACAAAGATCTCATAGTTCCACGACATTATCTAATCTACCTATAAAGAGCATGATAGTAAACTTTACAACACTTCTTATGAGCACTCACTAGAAATTGATTTAGATATTGTAATCGGTACATCTGACTTTGAATTGAATTTTTAAATCAGGTTCCCACCGAGTGTCCACCTAGGGAATTTGTGTTAAAACTTATTTTAGTAGTAGGGTTTGGTTTGTACTGGTATCCGGGGATGGCCGAGGTTGAGTCTGGCCGAGGCAGAGTAAGGTAATTATCCATATCAATGCGGCACTGCATTATTCTCTCATAAAATACCTTACTGTATCTGCCTATCGATTTAATTTCTAATCAATTCCAGCGGTGCCCAGGGGATGTGTGTAAAACTTCACCTATCTCACTCTAATAGGAATAGATATTAATGTCTATGAAAATAGTGGTATCCATTTGCACATCCTTTTAGTAGGTCTTGATCATACCAGGCATATATATACAGACTAGATAAGATACACACACACAACACACACACACACACACACACTCAACACCCACACACACACACCACCCACACACACACATATATATAAAGTATATATAATATTATATATATATATATATATATATATATCAATATATATTAGACATATATTATATATATCTATCATAGATATATATATATATATATACGTATATATATATATATATTATATATTTATAATTTATATATGTATGTATTATATATATATTATAAGATATATATAGATATATATTATAGATATAGAGATATATATGCTGTATAATTATATATATACTATTATCTATATATATAATATATATATATCTATATAGATACTATATATAACACATTCATGTATATATATGTATATATATGCATGCATGCCTTGTGTTTGTGGTGTGTGTTGTGTGTGTGTGTGTGTGTGTGTGTGTGTGTGTGTGTGTGTGGTGTGTGTGTGTGTGTGTTGTTGGTGTGCGTGTGTGGTGTTGTATGCTGTATCGGTACAGTCAAAAAAAAACTATCGTTACCTTTTCCCGACTAATATGAAAATCGCCTGAATGTTTTTGGAATAGAGAGTCAAAACAGTTAGCACCGAATCCTAAGAATATAGGGTTTGCGATGCAGTCAACATTGTTTGTAGGGCTGGAGTCATTTAGAAAATTAGTAGAAAACACAAATTTGATTATCTGTATGCAAAATAGTAAGAAAGTAGTAAAATATTAGATAAATGATAATATATAAGAATAAAAATGGCAAAACCAAGTGAAAGGGACTACATTTTTGTTTGAAGTTTAATTTTTCCACAGTTGTTTAGAGTTCAGGAAAGATGATATATGTTGAAGTTCCGAGAACCGTGTTGTGTAAAAAAAACTACTAATCTGTATATTTCTATATTGTCCACAATCTTTACGCCTATTTTGGACACGATCAAAGCAAGGGCTGTTCAAAGTGTAAATCTCCCTGGCAACTGAAGGGAAGTCAATTCATTTTTCAGTCACATGGTATAGGAAACATTTCGAACACATTTTTCTTTTACACAGTGCTGTTTTTACATATGGAAAAGTCAGTCCTGTATTCACTATTTTTTTCTAATCTATCAGATTGTTCCGCTCTATGGCAAATGACCGGCCTGTCTTCCAGTGTTATTTTCCAATGTTTCTTTCTGTGCAACAGTCGGAGTTAATGTCAGTATAACTGTTCGCATAAAGTTCTCTACAATGATACGCATTTGATTCTTAATATTAGAGTGTTGTTTAATTAAAGGAATAATTACAGGTTTATAATTTCAATAATGTTGTATTCACTCCTCTGCCGCTAAACACCGTCCAACCGTCGTGGCATCGTGCAATAGTTCCGTCTCTATATTTTGCCCTTCATCGCAGTGCAGCGGTTCCCATACATTGCTGTGTATTTTCGATACACCAAATCGGCCGAGGGGACTTTCCCAAGCTACCCAACATGTTCTATGGTGTTATATATCTGGTGATTTAGGCGGATGTGGAACACAATAATCTCGAGGTGAAGCATTACCATTCATCCTGAAGCGTTATAACCTCGTTTGAAGCATTACAAACCGCCCGATTATGTAACCCCGGACAACCAGAGATCATGCGTACTAGTATTTAGCTTTACTGTATTCCCTGTACAATGTAACAGTTTAATCTTTGATTTACTCGCACGGTATTGAAGATTGATGATAAATATGGTTTGTTGTTATTTTTTTGGATAATAAAACATAATAAAAATATAAATACATAACAAACAAAAGCGGTCGTCGAAAACCACACAGAACACCATACAGAAATGTATAGTTATCAGACACATAGCCCGTCGCGTGTTAATAGCGGACCACGGCGGCTCGACAAAAAATACCTTTAAAATGATGATGTACACAAAACCAACACCACACACACACAAAACCACACACACCACACCAAAACACAACACACACACACACACATATATATATATATATATATATATTATATATAAAATATTTTAATATATATTTAATAATATATATATATATATATATATATATAATATATATAATATAATACAAAATACACCCCATGCCCTATTTTATGAAAAAAATGTGCTTCGAAATTTGTGTAAGTGTGTGTTGGTGTGTGTGTGTTGTGTGGTGTGTGTGGTGTGGGGGTGTTGTGGTGGTGTGGGATGTTGGGGTGGTGTGTGTGTGTGGTGTGTGTGGTGTGTGTGTGTGTGTGTGTGGGGGTGTGTGTGGGGGTGTGGGTGTGTTGTGGGGGTGTGCTGGTGTGTGTAGGTAAACAACTACATCCCTTTTAATCATACAAAAATTATATATATATAAGTAATATAAATAAAATTTTTTTAAAAACAATATTTATATACATGATATGTTAAATATTTATATACTTTAATGTATAATAATTTATAAAATATATTATTATATAATATTATATATATATATATATATATAATTATAAAAAAAAAAAAAAAAAAAAAAAAAAAAAAAATATTATATATTATAAAATTATATATCTATATTTTTAATAATATATATATATATATATGTATACCCCCAACACCAAAAACCCCACATATAAATATTTTAATTTTTAAAATTATATTATATATATAATATATATATATAATATATTTTTAAAATTTTATATATAATATATTATAAATATATATATATATGTGTGTGTGTTGTGTTGTGTGTGCGTGTTGGTGTTGTGTTGTGTGGGGTTTGTGTGTGTTGTTGTGTTGTGTGTTGGTGTAGTGTGTGTGTGTTGTGGTGTGTGTGTTTTTTTTGTGTGGGTGTTTGTTTGTGTTTGTGTGTGTGTTGTGTGTGTGGGGTTTGTGTGTGTGTGTATGTGTGTGTGGGGTGGGGTTTTGGTGTGTAGTACTTTAAATATCTATCAATTTGCCCCTCCACTGTCCCCCAAACCCCTTCCCTTACCATTGTTCATTCCAAGTGTGGAAAATAAAAGTTGCCCTTTCCTTTTGTGAGACGGAAACCCCCGCGACGGTCGTTTGTACACCACAATTTCGCTGAATTAATTGTAAAGTGGGTGTGAGGGCTGAGGCTTGGGCTAAAGGCGAGGTAGTTTGAAAAAAAGGGGGTGTGCTAGTGATTTTTGAAAAGACTGAAATAGCTTGAATTAGTTTTGATACTCAGAAACCCCCAAAAGTTAGGCCGTTTTTTAAAGAGAAAAACACATTAATTTTTAAAACAAAGAGAAGTGAAGGTTTCCGGTTTTTGGTTTTTTATGTAATCTGTCGCGGATGGCCCTGACTAAACCGAGCATTGGGAAACGTCGTGATTCGATAGTTCTGGAGAAGGAGTTTTGCGGCGAGGTGAAACTGGGGCCGATTTTCTTGGGGGTAAATAAACTTGTTGTTTTTTAAAGGAAAAAATGGGAAATTTTTTGAGAAATTTCAAGATCATAATTGTTATTTTTAAGAAATGTTCTCATTACAATTAATGAAATTTACGATCCCCCTGGCGTAAAATGTGTTATCTGTCTAGCATTACAAAGCTGGATGTTTTTGGGCAATGTCAAGATGAGGGGCATTTTTTCCTCAATGTTTTTTAAAGTGAATTTATTCAAATAATGTTTGTACTTTTTTCTATAAAATGGGAAAAAAGATAACCATGTATCTTTTCCGCTATCAAACATAGAAAAAGATAATAATATGATGATAAAAGTAGTGGGAATAAAATAATAAAAATAATAATAATAATAATAATAATAAAAATATAATAATAATAAAATTTAATAATAATAAAAAAAACAAAGTAAGATAATAATAATAATAATAATGTAATAGTGAAATGATTAACAAATCATATAAGATAATAACAATAACAGTAATGTGATAATAAATGTTAGTATCAAATGATTACAATAATGATAATAACAAAAATAATGACGATACTACTACTACACTACTAAAAATATAATAATAGTGAAAATATGATGGGCTAAAAATGATGGTTTGATAATGATGATGATGATGCAACAACAATGATAATAATGATAAATTTAAAAATAATAATAATGATGATATGTGATAATGATGATAAGATAAAAATAAGATGATAATAATTAAAAAAATAATAATAAAAATAATATAATAATAAAAATAAAATGTAAAAATAATAAAAATAATAAACATTTAAAGGGACAAAAATAATAATAGTAATAAAAATAAATAAAAAATAATAGTAAATAGTAAAAAAAAAAATAATCATTAACGAGGACAATAAAATAAAAATAAATAATAATAATAATAACAACAACAAAAAATAAAGAAAATAATAAAACAAAATAATAATAAAAATAAAATGATATTCAGTTTTTTTTATCATAAATCATAACTGTAATAATTATGATGATAATGGAATAATGATAACAATATGATAATAATAGTAAAAAACTATAAAAAATAGTAAAATAAAAATTTTTGATGTCGTAGTGCATTTCATTTTTTTTCATTATCATAATGATAATGAGAAAAAATAATAACTTTTAATGATATTATTAAAAATAACAATAATAATGAGGGGACGATAATGGCAAAAATAACAAAATTTATACATAATATGGTAAAAATAAAATAGCAATAGAAATAATAAAAAGACAATAATAATGATAATGATGGTAATGAGGTAATGGTGAAAATAATAACAAGAAAAAAAACAATAAAATTACAGCAGTTATAATCCACAATATTCTTTAGAAATATTTAAGCTTTTTTAAAACCCCATTATCACCAGCAAAAAACAAAATTTTCAATCCATTAAGTATCTATGATTTTTATTTACGCTCCCCGTCGCGTATGAAAAGTAAAGGACACAATCCGAGGGTGTTTCCTCTGAAGGTATACATCGTTTTTTTTTTGGGGGAAAAACATATCTTGTTTTTGACCGGGGCCAGATGTATTGTGTACCCCCCATCTTTCTTTTTGTATTCATTGTACTTTTTTTGTGAAGGAAAACAGAGAGGAGTGTTAGTGTCGTTTTTTAAAAAACGGAAACGCAAGATAAAGAACTGACCTTTAGACATGTGGCCACATTTATACATTGGGGGTCTTAAATGCATGTTTATTTGTGTTTAAATGGGCAGTAGTTAGAGAAAACACCTGGTCACTCCCTCGGTGATGACCCGGGGTAAATGGAGAGATATGTATAGCGAAAAACTTTGAGATGAATTTTCAGGAACCATACCTAAGATCGCATCAGATGAATTTTTTTTCAGATGCGAATAGAAAGTTAAAAAAAGTTAAAAACCTAGAACTGCAAGCGTTTTAAGCATTTATGTTCCCCCTAAGCGTCGAACCAAAGAACAAAAAAAATCCACCCACAAATGGCACAATTGCGTCAGTCCGGGGCGAGAAGTAAATTGTCCTCGACCTTAGCCCCTGAATGAGCCACACCCGGGAAAACTGCCCCAGCAGCCCGTGGCCGACGATCATCACCGATAAGCAGTCCAATATAAGGTGGAGTGTTGCAAGTCTACAATAATGTACGGTATTTTCTTTTTCCAATGAGTCGTGCAGATCTAGTGGGGGGCTCGAGTGTAAATTCTTCTAACTTAGTTTGCCCCCTCACAAATAAGGGTTTGGTGTGCGCGGAACACTTTCAAAATTTAGAGGGCAAACAACAACCCCCCACAAGGGGACGTGAGGATTTCAGATGATTACAGCCTATAGATGAATGATAAAAATTTGATATTCAAAAAAATTCGCTCATTCCCCGACTAAAATTCTTTGGTATCATTAGGAAATGCGGTGAAAGACCTGTTAGGTCGGTACTTGTTTTTTTCGACTACACAGATGTGACCGGGAATATCTTTCTTTTCCCCCCAATTTTTTCGAGGGGTAAAAAATATATGACGACCTTTCGCTGAACCCAGACACCAAAAGGTTTCCTCTCGCTCTCCCCCTCTCAAGCGCACAACAAACAAACTTGCTGCATCAAAAGAACCAACATTTGCGAAAACACAAAGTCAAAGGGGGCAAAACCTCTGAAACTCACAACAGAGTCAAAAAAGGAAAACAACATAAAAAAACAAAAAAATGTACACATACAGTATATATCACCCCCTCCTTTGCGCCTCTTCCATCCAAGTTTCACGTAATATACATACACGCTACACAGACAACCCCCCCCCCCATCTTGCTTGCCTCCCCCTTCCCTTTCCCCCACCCCCCCCTCTCGACGAAAATGAAAGGTGTTTAACTCCATTTAAAGGAAAAGTTCCGTCATTATTTAGGGAAACGGGGAAATGCCTGGGACTGTGGGTACAGCGAGCGCACCTTTTTTGATTTATGGACAATAATTTCTACCTAAAACCAACCTCGTAAAAACATAGCAGGGTTTTTAGATAAATATAAGATCGGTTGATGATATTACTAAATTATTATTAACAATTTGGGGATTGAAAAAATATTTTAGTTGTTTCTTTCTGCGTCAAATTTTTTTAAACCCTTTAATTTTACCTGCTTTCCTCAATTGAGCAACATAAAACGTTATAATCAGACTAACAAGATAATGAAAAAAACAAAAACCCAAATGGAAAACCCCTTTTTCCCCAAAAAATTAATTTGGGGGTAATTTTG
>NW_023665201.1:10000-13075 GCF_015228065.2 Penaeus monodon | reverse complement strand
TCCGCTTATATATTTCCCTGTTTGCCTTTTCCCCCTTTGCCAGTTTTCACCGCCCATTCGCTCCTGCTACCCTTTTTTCCTTTTTTCTTTTTTTCCTTTTCTTTTCCTTTCTCGTTCTCAGTTTTCCTGATCCTCTTTCCCCCTGCCTCAAATTCCCCTTTCTCAGGGTTTCCCCTGTTCCCCTTTTTCCCCATGCATGCTTTTTTCCCCTTTGCCTGCTTTCCTTTTCCTACTATTTTCATCTTAATTCATTGACCAGAAAATAAATATATAAATATATAAAATATATTTAAAAATTATATATTATTATATATATAAAAAATATAAAATTTAAAATTATATATATATTTATATTTTATTATACAATAATATTATATTTAAAATATAATATTTTAATATTATATATATTATATATATACCAATATAATATATTCCCTATATTATAGATGGGATGTAGATAGATAGTTTCCAATCCATGAAATTAATCTTTTATATTAATTTTTAATATATTATATATTATCAATATATATATTATATAATATTAATATTTTAAAATACAAACCAATATTTTGTGTGGGGTGTGGGGGGGGGGTGTGTATTTTTAATATATTTTATAAATAATATATTTTAAAAATATATTATATATATATAATATTATAATATTATTTTAAAATATAATACTATATATTTTATAATATTTATATATATATTATATATGTTATATATTTTATATATTTTATATATATTTATATATAATATTTTTATTATATTTTAATATAATATCCCGACAGATAGCCAGAGAACAGACAGCCCTTCCGAAAAGAAAGAAAGATCGAGACAGGAACAGCGGAGCCCGATTAGACTTTAAAAGGGGGAAAGGGATCGAGAAAATGAGGGGCGGGAAGAAGATAAACAGACATCCCGAAAATTTTTTTTTTAAGGGCTCCCAAAAACCCTCGGGCCAAAAATCGGGTAAAAAATTTTTTTTTTTTTTTACTTTCCTCTTTTTCTTTCCCCCTTTTTCCTCTTTTCCTTTTTTTTTTGGTCCACGAAATTTACCCTTTTTTGGGAAAAACCCTCCAAAAAGACATCAAGTTTAGTGCAAACAAACCGACCCCATTACCAGCTGGCGAGGGACCTTTAATTAAGTTTCAATGAACCGGGATTTAAAACCCGCAAATAAACTAAGGTCGGTTCCCCAGTTGGGTGACAATAATTCTAGTTCGTGAATTTACTTCTAAAAACGATTTTTTGATAAAAAGTGTACTTAAAAAAACTGTTCCGGACGGCAGAAAAATTTTTGTACAAAATGGAGAGAGAAACAATGCAAGAGTGATAAAAACAAAAACTGTACAAACGAAATGCTGAAAAAAACCCGATAACGGGCAGCATTATTAAATGTTGCATGCAAAGCGACGGAATTACAAGCGGGGAAATCCCAATTTAAACGTCCCTATAGAATTTCGTGTTCAAAATTTATCAGCCCCAAAATAGAACACGTAATTACACACCCCTTGTAGAAAAGGGCCGGGCGGGGTTTTAACAAAGGGGGAAACCCTGCGAAAAAGATGTCACTTAAACCTATTTTCGAGAAAAAAAAAGTGGGGGGAAGATTAGAAGAACAGGGGGAACTTTAAAGCGGAGGGGAGGAAACAGAACAGGAAATACCATTTTCCCCCATATTTTTTCCCCCCCCCCCCTCCCCTTCTCCCCCCAAAAAGCCCCCAACTTGCTAAAAAAAAAAAAAAAAAAAATAGAGAACATGGTCCTTTTGGGACCCTTTTCGACCCCCGCACTCTCTTTAAAATTTTAAAAGGGCCGAAGCTGGGGGTTCATGTGCTTAGCCTTTTTTCCCCGCCCCCGCCCTCTTTTACATCCGCTCATGGAAAACGGGGGGAAACGGGGAGAGGGGGGGGAAAAGTGGGGAAAGAATCGAGGGGAGAGATAGGAAAAGGAGGGGGAAAAGGAGGGAAGGACAAAAGGGGAAAAGGTGTACGGGAAGTGAATAAATAGTTCGGATTAGTTGTGGAAAATAAATAACAAAATAGTATTTGGGCCCCCAAAAAAACACATTTTTTGGTTATTTATCCATCTGAACGGGAAAATCCCTGACGATTTTCCAAAAAACGTCACGTTTAAAATTATATTCATACATACATCCCATACACAACCAAAAAAATCACACACACACCCACACAACCACACCCACACACACCACACCATTCCACACACACACACACAACACACCACACACACACCCCCAAAAAAAACCCCACACACACACTTTACACCATCCCACATACATACTATATATGGGGTTTTATTTTTGAAATATATATATGTATATGTATATTTTTAAATTTTTTTTTTTTTTTACGGGGGTTTTCATTTTTGAGCCGCCGGGTCACAGAAAGTTTACAAATTGTAGCTTTCATGTTGTGATGCTCTTGGAGTGAGTCCCGTGGGAGGGTCCCCATTTCCCTTTCCACGGAGAGTCCCCGGTTTTTCCCTTTTTTAGGTAATCATTCTCGCTATTTACCGGGGCTTGGGACCCCCTTGCTTGGCTGCCTTGCCCTCCCAGTGGCTATGGCAATCGAGGGGGAAAATTCCTTGCCCCAAAGGGGAAAAACGCGCCCCGGGCGGTGACCCCGAACCCCCCAAAATCAGATAGCCGTTTGGGACAGTTTGAGTCCGATGCTCTTAAAAAAATCGGGCCCCCCCCTGCTTTTATTTTATTAAAATAAAAAATATATATTATATTATATATATATTAAAATTTTATATATATATATTTTGTGTGGGGTGGTGTTTTGGGGTGTGGGTGTTTGTGTGGTTTTGTTTGTGTGTGTGGGGTGTGTGTGTGTGTGTGATGTGTGTGTGGGGTTTATACATATATATAGATGATAATAGATGATAGATAGTAGATGATAGAGAAAGAGGGGAGATAGAGGGTAAAATAGATATAGAAATTTTTTAATATGGGTTTAAAAGTATGTATAAAAGGGGAAATCAAAGGGGGACCCATAAAATCCCAAGGCACCTCCACAAAAAGCAATAGCGGCCCCCAAAGGAACG
>NW_023665200.1:0-13078 GCF_015228065.2 Penaeus monodon | reverse complement strand
TTTTTATCATATTATTGCAATTTTTATCATTATTATTGAAATTTATTGCAGTTATAAATATATCTACATTTTAATAAAAAACTACAATAAAATAGAATAACAAAAATAAAAACAATAAAAACTTTTTCTAATAAATTTATATCAATTTCTTTTAATATCGTTATTACTGAATTTTTACTATTATAATAATTTTTTTTAAAAATTATATCCCCGAAAAAAAAATCATAACAAAAAAATAATATTAATAACAAATTATAACAAAGTATTTTTAAAATTTAACTTATTATTTTATTTTGTTTATACGTTAAAAAATTTTTTTGGAAAAATTTAAATTTTAAGAATAAAAAATAATAAAAATAAAAATAAAAAAATAATAATAATAATAATAAAATGTAAAAAAAATGATAAAATGATAATAAAATGATAATATATAATATTAATAATCTTAAAAAATGTTACCAAATTCTCTTTATTCTCATTTTATCACATTATCTATGTTTTAATAAATTCGGGTAATTTTTATCATTATTACCTAAAATTGCCAGAATATCAAATGAATGGAAAAAAACGTCATTTTGGAGTATACTCTCAAAAGGCTATATTTCGCGATTTGCCGCTTTTTCGATTTTTGGATTTTTTTCCTTTACCTTTTTTTATTAATATGGAACATTCCGTAATTATCATCATTTTTATCATGATTATCACATTTTTACTTATCATATCTTTATCTCACATTATTGCAATTATTATCACATATTGCAATTATTATTGCAATTTTTGAAATTTGCATTTTTAAAAATATTTTTTACATCTTATAAAAAACAACTACAATAAAAATAGTAAAAAACAATAAAAAAAAAAAAATAACTTTTTTTATAACTTTATTTATTTTTATTTAAATTAATACGTTATTACTTTTATTATGTTATAAAATTTTTTTTACAATTTACTCCCAGTAAAAAAATAAAATTTATAGTAAAAATAATATATTAATAACAAATTTTTAAAAACAATTAGTTTTATCATAATTATACTTGTATTATTATTTTTGGGTTATTATTAGAGTTCTAATATATTTTTTTGGCAATAATACTAATAATTAAAGTAATAATAATAAAAATAATAATAATAATAATAATAATAATAACAATAATAAAATAATAATGATGTAATAATAATGATAAAGTGATAATATTAATAATCATCAAATGTTATCATAATTCTCTTTATTCTCACTTTTATCATCATTATTGTCATGATTAATAGAATCTCGTATTTATTTTCATTATTACCCTAATAATTGCCAGAATCATCAATGAATGGAAAAAAACGTCATTTTGGAGTCTACTCCAAAAGGCTATATTTCGCTAGATTTAGCCGCATTTTCGACTTTTGGATTTTTTTCTTTTACTTTTTTTTTTTAATTATACATGGACACAATTCTTGTTATTATCATCATTATTATCATGATTATCATCATTATTATCGTTATTATCATCCATTATCATCAAATCATCATTATCATCATCATTATCATCATTATTGCAATTATTATCATCATTTTTGCAATTATTATCATTCTTATTGCAATTTTTTGCAGTTATAATATATATTTTAATCTATACTAATAACAACTACAATAATAATAGTAATAACAATAATAATAACAATAATAACGTTTTATAATCATTATTTATATCATTATTTCATTAAAATCGTTTTTTCTGTAATATTTACTATAATAATTATTTTTACAATTAACTACCAGTAAAAATAATAATAATGATAATAATAACAATAATAATTAATAACAATATTATAACAATTAGATTATTTAATTATACTTATTATTATTATTTTTGGGTTATTTTTTACAGTTATAATAAATTTTTGGCAATAATACTAATAATTAAAGTAATAATAATAAAATAATAATAAAATAATAATAATAGTAAAAATAATAATAATAATAATAATAATAATAAAAACTATAATAATGCTAATCATAATGATAATAATGATAATAATGATGATAATGATGATAATAGTAAAAATATTAATAACCATGAAATGTTATCCAAATTCTCTTATTCTCACTTTTATCATCCATTATTGTCATGATTAATAGAATTCTGGTAATTATTATCATTATTACCTAAAAATTTACAAGAATCATCAAATGATGGAAAAACGTCATTTTGGAGTTTACTCTCAAAGGCTATATTCGCTAGATTTACCTCTTTTTCGACCCCTGGGATTTTTTCTTTTACCTTTTTTTTATTATATATGGACAAAATTTCCCTGTTATTATCATCCTTATTATCATGATTATCATCATTATTATCGTTATCATCATCATTATCATCATTATCATCATAATCATCATTATCATCATCATTATCATCATTATTGCAATTATTATCATCATTATTGCAATATTATCATATTATTGCAATTATTGCAGTTATAATATTATTTTTAATCTATACTAATAACAACTACAATAATAATAGTAATAACAATAAAAATAAGAATAATAACGTTTTTATAATCATTATTTATATCATTATTTAAATTTAAATATCGTTTTTACTGTAATTATTACTCTTAATAATTATTTTTACAATATACTACCAGTAAAAATATTAATAATGATAATAGTAACAATGATAATATTAATAACAATATTATAACAATTATTATTATCATAATTATACTTATTATTATTATTATTGTTTTTATTACAGTTAATAATATATTTTTTGGCAATAATACTAATAATTAAAGTAATAATAATAATAAAAATAATAATAATAATAATAATAATATAACAAAAATAATAATAATAATAATGATAATAATAATGATAATAGTAATAATATTAATAATCATCAAATGTTATCATAATTCTCTTTATTCTCACTTTATCATCATTATTGCCCATGATTAATAGAATTCTGGTATTTATTTTCATTTTTAAACCTAATAATTGCCAGAATCATCAAATGAATGGAAAAAACGTCATTTTGGGGGTCTACTCTCAAAAGGCTATATTTCGCTAGATTTAGCCGCATTTCGACTTTTGGATTTTTTTTTTTACTTTTTTTTTAATTATACATGGACACAATTCTTGTTATTATCAGTCATTATTATCATGATTATCATCATTATTATCGTTATCATCATCATTATATCTTTAAATCATCATTATCTTTCATTATCATCATTATTGCAATTATTATCATCTTTAAATTGCAATTATTATCATTCTTATTGAAATTATTGCAGTATAATATATTTTAATCTCTACAAATAACAACTACAAAATAATAGTAAAAACAATAATAATAACAATAATAACGTTTTTGTAATCATATTTTAATCATATTTCAATTAAAATCGTTTTTTCTGTAATATTTACTATAATTATTTTTTTTACAATTTACTACCAGTAAAAATAATAATAATGATAATAATAACAATAATAATATTAATAACAATATTATAACAATTAGTATTATTATAATTATACTTATTATTATTATTATTGTTATTATTACAGTTATAATAAATTTTTTGGCAATAATACTAATAATTAAAGTAATAATAATAATAATAATAATAATAATAATAATAATAATAATGATAATAATGATAATAATAATGATAATAGTACTAATATTAATAATCATCAAATGTTATCCAAATTCTCTTTATTCTCACTTTTATCATCATTATTGTTTTGATTAATAGAATTCTGGTAATTATTATCATTATTACCCTAATAATTGCCAGAATCATCAAATGAATGGAAAAAACGTCATTTTAGAGTCTACTCTCAAAAGGCTATATTTCGCTAGATTTTGCCGCTTTTTCGACTTTTGGGGTTTTTTTTCTTTTACCTTTTTTATTATATATGGACACAATTCCTGTTATTATCATCATTATTATCATAACTATCATCATTATTATCGTTATCACCATCATTATCATCATTATCATCATCATTATCATCATTATTGCAATTATTATCATCATTATTGCAATATTATCATTATTATTGCAATTATTGCAGTTTGTGGATATATATTTTTAACATCTTATACTAATACGACTGACAATAATCCTAGTGAATCAATATTAACCATATAAAGTTTTATAATCATTATTTGTTCAGTGTTTCAATTATACGGTTATTACTGGTAATTATGTACTGTGTATATAATTATTTTTACATTATACTACCAGTTAAAATAACGCTACGCCAGTGGTCTTTGTCTCTGTGCGAAACATGGTTAACTGAAGGAACCTGGCAAACCTGAACGCAGGCTGGCTGGGAGCGGAGGAGCGAGAGACAAGCCGTGGACGGATTGGGTGCTTGCTCCTTGAAGACCTAGTGTGTGCCTTAGTGTGACCTTCGATAACCGGTGTTGCCTGTAAGGCAAGCGTAGTGTGCTGGTGACAGTTGCTGGTTTACCCCCTGTCATTGTTGCCGATGAAAAGTGTACGGTAAATAACTTGTTAAATAAGGAACGACTGTCATTTTTGGTGTTTACGTTCGTGCCCTGCCTCGCCGCTTGGCGTTTCCTCTTCCTGGTGTTTCTCGATTTATCGTGTTTCTCCAAGATGCGGCAGATGTAGAGGGAGATGGAGCTATGACTGAGGCCATGTGCGCGTGTTGATGAATCGGCACAGCTGGACCTGATACTGCCTGCTGCCGGTATGAGGGAGAAAATGCCAGATAAGGGTAGAAAGCGCACAGGCACCGACGGGTGCTACGTGCTCAGTCTCTCGAGATCAGGCGGAAGGACAGAGGAAAATTCTGCCTGTTGATTGTGCTCCAGACATCTCGCTCTGTGAAGATGGAACTCACAGAATACACCGCAGCCTGCAACAGCGAGAAGATGAACTGAGGGGTAGGTGCAGACTCCTAAGGGCGAGTTTCATGGCTGAGAGGAGTGAGAAAAGCGAGCGTCCACAGGGTAACGTGTGCAAGCAGAAGTGTGTGCAACGATTCTGCAACAATAGCTCAAGTGTCAGGTTTACTGGGTCTGCCTGGGGTCCGTGGCAGAACCCCCGGCCTCGCATCGTCGTGTCTGGAGCCAGTGGTCCCGTCTGCAGAAGGCTGGGGACCCATCGGGAACTGCTCCCTTGGATATAGTGTGGTGCGCAAACTCGGAATCCCGGGGGTTCAAAACCCCCCCCCCCGCCTCTTTACTCACCCCCCCCGCCCCGCGTGTTGTTCACGCACGCGTTCTCCCCCGCAGCCGGCTCGGCCTCCAATATTCTGTGAGCGTAAGCTAGCTTCGTACGACGGGATGGTGGCCTGGGGACATATGTCCCCCATTTTGAAATGCTGGCATCTGCCCAGGCTGGAGCCAGGGGAGAAGTCCCTGCAGCGGGGTAACAGGCGCTAAGGGGGCCCCCGCGGTATGGTGTTGTGCATCTGCCGGCTCCCGCTGCCTCTTACACCAGCGTGGTGAGGCTTTGACACGCGTTTTCGCACCACCACCAGCCTAGGTATAGTCTGGGCCCACTTGAAGAAGCGGACGCGTGAGTCAGTGGCGAACAACTGTCCCAGCTGACGCAGATGTGGAAGGCGCTGTAAGGGAGGGTCGTACCCTGCGGCTGCGGAAGGATGATCGGGGTCCTGGCCACGTTGATTTCTTTGTTGACGCTTTACAGGACCAGCAGCTGCAAATCTACTCCAAGCAGGCACGCGCGGCACGGGCACCGCAGGTGGCGTGGCGAGGCCTTGGAGTTCAGGCTTCCTGAAGGCACATGGCCTAGGCACAGCTGACTCAGCCCCGCCGGTGACCTCCGGGCCGAAGGCTAAGTGGAGGAAAACTCAAAAAAAAGGTGTGGGAGAAAAAAAAAAAAAAAAAAAAGGGAAAAAAAAAAAAAAAAGCAAAAACAAAAGAAAAAAAAAAAGAATAGCTTGGAGGAAGGTTAACCCGAGAACTTCCAAGGCTTGGTGTTGGGGCTGCGGTAGAGGTTAGGGAACCGGACTAGTCAGTGTCAGAGGGGGGCGGAGAACATGTCCTCTCAGTGCGTGGCGGATTCTGATGCCTTCCAGCAGTGCGGCAGGACTGTGTCAGGTAGTAATCACAGTGCTGTGTATGCATGCCTAACTAAGAAGTGGTACAGCGGAAAGAAGGCTGAGAAGGGGCCGGAAACCCAGCCTTCCTCGGTTACGGCCCCGACTTGGGTAAGCTGCCATCGGACCAGCACGCTGCAGGTGGAGGCTCAATAGATGGAAGCCATCCCGGCCTGACAGTGGGACACTGGGGCGAAAAACCTATGCGGCCTGATGTGTGTGTGGCCACTATGCGACGTTCCAGTCCCCACAGAGACGGTGTGGTGTCACGGGAGGCATTAGGTGTGGCAGCTCAATGAGCCAGTGGAGGCTCGTATTGGCGTGGGACGGACACGGTCAGCGGCTGCCGTGTATGTTGCCGATCTGGACGAGCACGTTTGCTGGGCCTTGAATACCTGACGCAGCAGTGAGGCGTGTGTAGACCTTGGACGGAAGCTGGGAGGTGCACGGTGAGAGTTTCCCTTGCTTCCGAGTTGGCTGTGCAGAGGTAGGTTACAGGCTGAGCGTGCTGCACCTTCCGCCAGAACAGGTCTAGGAATCCCGGTGTCACTTAGAGTGATGCGTGTGGTGTTGTGTAGGGCCTCATGGCCCATTTAAAACCTTCGCTGGCTGATGGGCGTAGCGGTTGGCGAGCCGTGTTGGACCAGTTTGTGGGTTATTACAGTAGGGGTACTAACTTCTAGCGCTGTAAGGCCAAAGGTGCCCTCGTGCAACCTGGGCACTTGTGAGGAAGTGGACGTCCAAAGAGTCGTCGGTGACAGGATTGGTTGGAAAGGCCGTTGCCTGAATCCTCGAGGGAGCTGGCGCACCGCTGTGGCGTACTATGCCCAGGAAGCTACTCGTCAATTGAAAAGAGAAGATGATCGTTACCCAGTAGCGGCGATGAGGAAGTGCGACCTGACCCGAGATGAGAACGGCATTTGGACGGTGAGGGGCGATGACGCAGACCTCAACGGTGACACATGCGCCAGGTCTTGGACGGAGATACGAGAAACAAACCCAAGGGACACCCCCCGAACACCCCCCTATATGCCACTGCCAATCTACCGCCGCCCACAACCTCCTCCAGAGAGACCCAGCGCAACACAGCGAGAAATGCCGCACGGGATGAAGAGATTTTTGGTTTTCTGAGAACTGAGTTTATGTAAATTTGATGGGTGTGGTTTGTTTCAGGTGTGGATTCAGAGCAGACGGGTCGTCTCTTGTAGGGGGGGGATAGTGCATACGCCAGTGGTCTGTGTCTCTGTCCGACCTATGTGTTAACATAAGGGACCTGGGCAAAATGACGCAGCTGGCGGGCACGGAGGAGCAGAGGAACAAGCCGTGAGACGGGAGTTTGGGGCTGCTCCTGTGGAAGACCTCGTGGTGCCTTTGACCTGAATAACCTGGTGTTGCCCGGTAATAAGCTGTATTGGTGCGTGTGATATTCGGGTTTCCCCCTGTAATTGTGCCTATAGAACAGTGTACGGGTAAATAAAGTTGTGTAAATAAGGAAATACTGTCATTTGTGTTTTATTCGTGCCCTTCCTCGCCACTTGGCGTTCCTCTCCTGGTGGCTGGACGCTGTGGTGTTCGGGTGTTCTTGGAGCTGTTCAGTGTGCACGAACCTGTAATACACTCCGTCTGCCTACCCTGCACTTGCGTGGGGGCAGAGAGACCGAGGGGCGGAGTAACATAATATATATAAGATGGTAATAAGATATTAAGTCTGGTGTATAGACAAATTAGTAGTTGGTGGTAATTATCCTTATTATAATGTGGTGTGTGGGGTGGTAATTATTCAGTTATAATATATTTTGGCAAGTAAACTAAGTAATTAAAGTAATAAATAATAATAATCATATAATGGGATAATGTGGTAATCATAAGTGATTAATATATAATATAATAATGAATGAATAATGATAATACTGATATAATAATGTCAATAGTTAATAAGATTTATACCATCAAATGTTCCTCTCTTTATATCTCACTTTTATCATCATGTAATTGTCATGGATTTTTTAATAGAATTCTGGTAATTATTATCATTATTACCCTAATAATAAGAATCAATCAATAAATGGGAAAAACGTCATTTTGAGTCTACTCTCAGGCTTATTTCGCTAGATTGTTGGGGACCGCGTTAGCGACTTTTGGGTTTTTATTCGTTGGTGTCGTGTGTGTGGTGTGTATGTAGAGTGGACACAATTCCATGTTTGATATCATCATTAGGTGTGCGTGGTATCATCAGTATGATCGTTTCATCATCATTATCATCATATCATCGTTGTGTGTGTGTGCTTGATCATCTTATTGCGGGTGTTGCGTCTCATTATGTGCCCAAAACAAAAAAATTTGTTGTATTTTTTATCTGATGAGTGCAAATTATTGCATTTAATTATTTTTTAAGATCTATACTAGAACAACTACAATACGAATCTATAAAATGTAATAACAATAATAACGTTTTAAAAGTTAGTTATTTATATCATTATTTCAAATAAATTCGTTTAGTACTGGCACTTTACTGTTATAATAATTATTTTTACAATTTATAACTACTGTGGAATAATAATAATGAATAATAGTGCGTAATAATATTAATGACAATATTATACACATGTAATTGTTATATTATACTTATAGTTAGTATTATTGTTATATATTACAGTTATAATATATTTTCTGTTCTGGTGATATACTAATATTAAGTAATATATAAAATAGAATAATAATAATATAATAATAGGTCAGGAGGTTAGAGTAGATAATATAATAATAAATATAGCGAAATAATAATAATGAATATGAATAATAATAAAGATAATAATAATGATAATAATAATGAGCTAGTAATAGATATTAATATCTCAAATGTTTCCAAATTCCTCTTATTCTCACTTTTATCATCGTTATTGGTCAATGTGTTGAGTAGATTCTTTTATGTTATCATTATTACCCTAGTAGTGTTGCCCATATCATCAAGATGTGTGGGTGTGTGTGGATCATGTTGGCGTACTACTCTCAAAAGGATATATTTCACTAGTGTGTGGTGCCGCGTTTTCGACTTTTGGGATTTTTTGTCTTTTACTTTTTTTTTTATATGTGGACACAATTCCTGAGTATTATCATCATTATTAACAGATTATCATCATGATTATCGTTATCACAATTATTAGCATCAGTGTATCATCATTATCATCAGCCTTATCATCAGTATTGCATTATTATCCCACCAGCATTATTGCAATTATTAATGTGTGTGTAGTGGCCATTATTGCAGTTATAATAGTATTTATCTACATCGACCTGGGGGGGGGGGGGGGAATGAACAACTCCAAAATAATAGGATAGGGGGGGGGGAATAAAAAGAACAATAATACTGTTTATAATCGTATTTAGTGCGTGTAGTTGAAAGTAATATTGGTTATTACGTAGAGTGATTGGCGTGTGCGTGGGTAATTATTTTTACAGGTGTGAGTTGCAACTAGTAAAAATAATATAATGATGGTAATAACAATAATAATATTATAACATATTATGTTGGATTTAATAATTACTTATTTTATTATTATTGTTATATTACAGTTATAATATTTGTGTTGCAATAAGTACTAATCTTAAAGTAATAATGATTAATAAGGAATAATAATAATAATTAATAATTGAAGAATGATATATAATATAATATAAAATATTAAGTGATGTCACGTGGTGTGTCTAGTGTTATCCAAATTCTCTTTCATTCTCACTTTTATCGTGTGCGTTATTGTCCATGTTAATAGAATTTTGGTGAATTTAAATTTTACCCTAGGAATTGCAGAATCATCATAAATGAATGAAAAACGTCATGTTGGGAGTCTACTCTCAAAAGCTATATTTTCGCTAGATTTTGCGCTTTTGTGTGTGGGGGGGTTTTTTTCTTTTACCTTTTTTTTTATTATTAGTGGACACATTCCCTGTTTTTATATAGCATTATTATCATGATTATCATCATCTTATCGGGTTTACATCATCATTATCATAGCATTATCATCATTATTGCAATTAATTATCATCATTTTTGCGATGTATTATAATTATTATTGCAGTATTCAGTATGTGGTGGTATTTTTACATATCGTATACTAATAACACAGCGTGGTGGATAATAACTAGAATATAACAATAATAACGTTTTAATAATCATTATTTATACATATTGTCATTAATATACGTTATACGTAATTATTAATTTATATAATTTATTTTTACAATTAACACCATAAAAATAGGCTAATGAGATAATCGTCAATATAATATTATATTTAATAGACAATTGATTATTATAATTATACTTATTATGTGTAGATGGTGTGTGGGGTTATTGAAGGTACACTTAGATGAGGGGTAGATGAGTGTAGTGGCAATAATACTAATATTAAATACTATATCAGAATAATAATAATATAATAAATTAGGTGTGTTTATAATAATAATGATAAATAATGATAATAATAATGATATGAAATAATATTAAAAATCTAAAATGTATAAAATTCTTTTTTATCTCACTTTTATCACTTTTATTGCATAATTTAAAATTTCTGGAATTTTTTATCATTTTTCCCAAATATTGCCAGAATCATCAAAAAAATAAAAAAACGCATTTTGGGCAACTCTAAAAAGGCTATATTTCGCAGTTTTTTCCGTTTTTTTCGATTTGGATTTTTTTTTTTTTTCCTTTTTTATTATATATGGACACAATTCCTGTTATTATCATCTTTTTACATGATTTTTCCATTATTATCTTTTCCCTCATCATTTTATCATTTCTCATTAACTCTCATTATCTCATTTTGCATTATTATCTTATTATTGCAATTATTATATTATTATTGCAATTATTGCTTTTAAAATATATTTTTTTTACTCCATAAATAAACTAAAATTAAGTAATAAAAATAAAAATACAATAATACGTTTTTATAATCTTTATTTTATCTTTATTTCTTTATACGTTTATTTTAATTATTCTGTTTTTTAAAAATTTTTTTACAATTATACTACCATAAAAAAAATATAATGATAATAAAAACAAAAAATAAAAAATAACAATATTATACAATTAATATTATTAAAATTAACTTTTTTATTTTATTGTTGTTATTTTTACAGTTATAATATTTTTTTTGGCAAAATACAATTTTTAAATTTAATAATAATAATAATAATAAAAATATAATAATAATAATAAATATTAATAATATAATAATAATGATAATAATGATAATATAATGATAATATAATAATATTATAATCATCAATGTTATCCAATTCTCTTTTTTTCTCATTTTTATCATCATTATTGCATGATTATAGAATTCGGGTAATTATTATCTATTACCCTAATAATTCCCAAATCATCAAATCAATGAAAAACGTCATTTTTGGAGTCTACTCTCAAAGGCTATATTTCGCTAGTTTTTGCCGCTTTTTTTCGACTTTTGGGATTTTTTTCTTTTACCTTTTTTTATTATATATGGACACAATTCCTTTATTACATAATTATTATAATTATTATCACCATTATTGTCGTCATCATCATCATTATCATCATTATCATCATCATTATCTTTAAATTATTGCAATTATTACCATCATTTTGATATTTATTATCATTATTATTGCATTATTGCAGTTATAATATAATTCTTAAACCTAGCTTAAAACTAAAATAATAAAGTAATAACAAAAATAATAAAATAATATCCGTTTTTATAATCATTATTTATATCATTATTAAATTTAATATCGTTATTACTGAATTATTACTGTTTATAAAAATTTTTTTACAATTATACTACCATAAAATACTAATAATGATAAAAAATAAAAATAATATAATTAAAATATTATAACTTTTGATTATTATAATTATACTTATTATTATTATTATTTTTATTATTACAGTTATAAAAATTTTTTTTGGCAAAAAATAAAAATTAAAAAGTAATATAATAATAATATAATAATAATAAAATTAATAATAATAATAATGATAAAAATGATAATAATAATGTAATAAATATTTTAAATAATCATCAATGTTATCCAATTCTCTTATTCTCACTTTATCATCATTATTTTCATGATTAATAAAATCTGGTAATTATTTCATTCTTACCCTAAAAATTGCCAGAATCATCAAATGAATGGAAAAAAGTCTTTTGGAGCCCTACTCTGAAAAGGCTATATTTCGCTAGATTTTGCCGTTTTGTTTTCGACTTTTGGTTTTTTTTTTCTTTTACCTTTTTATTATATATGGACACAATTCCTGTTATTTCTCATTATTACATAACTATCATCTTATTATCGTTATCCCCATCTTATCATCATTTTATATCTTTTAAATCATCATTATTGCAATATTATCATCATTATTGCAATTATTATCATTATTATTGCAATTATTACAGTTTAAATATTTATTTTTACATCTATACAAATTTGGAGTTACGAAAATAATAGAAAATACATAATATAACGATAATAACTTTTTTTATAATCATTATTTCATTATTATCATTATTTAATAATAATCGTTTTTACTGTAAATTATTACCGTTAAAATAATTATTTTTACTTTTAAACCCAAAAAAATTTAATAATATAATAATATAGCAATAATAATATATAACAATATATAACATTATATTATTAAATTATACTTATTATTTTTATTATTGTTATTATTACAGTTATAATATATTTTTTGGCAATAATACAAATAATTAAGCTATAAATAATAATAATAACAATAAAAATAATATAATATAATAATATAATAATAATAATAATAATATGATAATAATGAAAATAATATGATAATATATAATATTAATAATCATCAAATTTATCCAATTCTTTATTCTCACTTTTTCATCCTATTTCATGTTTAATAGAATTCTGGCAATTATTATCATTATTACCCTAATATTGCCAGAATCAGTAAAA
>NW_023665199.1:0-13079 GCF_015228065.2 Penaeus monodon | reverse complement strand
ATATTTTTTAAAAAAAATTTATAATATTTTTTTTTTAAAAAAAAAAAAAAAAAAAAAAAAATTTTTTTTTTTTTTTTTACACAAAAAAAATTTAAAAAAAAAAAAACCTATATTTATTTTTTTTTTATTTTTTCATTATTCTTTTTTTTTTTTTTATTTTATAT
Organism: Penaeus monodon; assembly: GCF_015228065.2. NCBI lineage: Eukaryota > Metazoa > Arthropoda > Malacostraca > Decapoda > Penaeidae > Penaeus > Penaeus monodon. The sequence continues at coordinate 12,915 of NW_023665199.1, read as the reverse complement.
ATAAAAAAAAATTTAAATATATTTTTTTTTTTTTTTTTTTCCATTTTTTTAAAAAATATTTTTTAAAATTTTAAAATAAAATATTAAAAATATTAAAATATATATTATATATATTTAATATATATAAAATTATATAATATAAGATATATATATATATATAATATTTATAGTAGTAATATTATATATATATTATAATATTATATATATATATATAATTTTATAATAAAATATATAATATTATATATTATATATAATATATAAATATAATATATATATATATATATATATTTTAATATAATAATATTTTATACATAATATACATACATATATATAACAAATAAAATTTTACATATATTATTACATATATAATATAACTTTATATAAAATCAAAAAATTTTAAATATATAAAAAATTAATATATATATATATATACATATAATATAAAATTTTAATATAAAATATAATTATATTTATATTTAATTTTTATATTTATATTTATATTTTTAAAATTTTTATTTTATTTATATTTATTTTAAATTTTTTATTTTTATAATTATATATTTTATATATTAAAAATTTTACATATAAATATAAATATATAAAATATATATAAAATGTCCCAATAATATTTTAAATATTATATTTTACATATATAAGTCATTTTAATTATGTACATATATATAGGGACATATATAAATTACATATATATATTTTTACATTATATAGGTCCAAATTATATGTAAATAATTATGTACATATTTTAAATGTACATATATATAAAATTATTATAATATATATGGGTATATAAATATATTTATATATAATATTTTAAATTACTATATAAGTTTTCATATCTATATATATATTATAAATATATATGTATATTATGTTATTATTTATATATATGTAAATATATGTATAAAAAAAATATATGTATATTTTATATAGAAATAAAAGGGTTTATATATATGTAGTATATTATGTTGTATAAAATTTATATATATGTAAAAATATATGTATTTTAGGGTTTTATAAAATGTATATATAGGAAATTTTAATGTAAAAATAATTATGCAATGTATGATATGTAGGTATTGTAGAAAATATGTATGAAATAGGGGTTGTATAGGTATGTATATGTAGGTTATATATATGTATTTTATAAAATATATATAAAATGTTTATTTTAATATATGAAATATTATATATTATGTATTTTATATAATATATTTTATAATATATATATGTATATATGTTTAAAATTTTAGGTGTATATATATGTGTATATATATGTTAAAATATGTGTGTATATGGTATATAGGAAATATATGTTGTGTTTTTGGTGTGTGTGGGGTGTGTGTGTGTGTGTGTGTGTGTGTGTGTTTTGTGTGGGGGTGTTGTGTGTGTGTGTGTGTGTGTTTTTGTTTGTGGGGTGTGTGTTTGTGTTTTGGGTGTGTGCGGGTGTTGGGGGGTTCAATTTTGATTATAATAATAAAAAAAAGCTATGAGAACAACAACTTTCTAATTATACTTCCTTGTAGCAAACCTTAACCCCCCAAACCCCAAAAAAAAGCAAAAAAAAACTTTTAATACTGTTTCCCCAAGAAAACACCCAAAAAACCTTTGGAGTTTGTCTCTTTATCCCCAAAATTCATATTTTAAATTATAATTTAAAACCTATGGGAATCTAAGGATTTTTATAAAAAAGAAGAAAAAAAAATCCTTCCCACTTTTTTTTTCTCCAAATTAACTTCCAAGCTCTTAGACAGAGTTAAAACTGAACATTTGCTGACTAATATTTTCTAAAAAAAATACACACATTTGTATATTTCACACAAATAAACACACAAAAACACACATTTGTATATTTCAGAGATGACTAGTTACCATTCACAAATAACTTCACTGCATGAACACAGCAAGATTTCACATTAGTAAAGAACCATTATTCTACATGGGAGATTTTTTTTTTTTTTTTGGCCAACAAATAATATTGTACTAAACAAAAATTGACACATTCCTGACAAGAGAAATAACTCTTTCTCATGCCACTTCTATGTAAAATGCTTCTAATAAAGAAATGTCAAGCTTTTCGATATCTGTTATCAAAGCACTCTAAGAGATACAAAATATTACTTAATTCTGGTGTACTGTCCCCTACAACATTACTAGTCATAAGCTAACCTTATCAATGATACAGCTGGACTCAAGTTTGAAACTTACTATTCACCATTACACTATTCTTACCTACATTAGTATCACATTAGACATATATCATTAACCCCATGGCATGTATGTACATGCCATGCCCTCTCTACTTTACTTTATTAACTGTTTTTACACATAGATGGCTCCACTTCTACTAAGTCACCGATGAGCCAATTATGACTACTTCTTATCTCACCTGTTTACCCTTTTCCTTGATTTTCAAAAATATTTATTATATATTATTTAAATATTCTTATATTGCCTCTACTAATATCAATAATATTATAGTAATTATAATGTCTATAATAAAAATAATACCATTGATATTGATAGCATTATTTTAAAAAGTTTTCTCCTGCAAATTCCAGAAAAGGTGAAATCAAGTAAGGTCATTAGGTCTACTATTTGACTTCTTTTTGGCAAAGTATTTGCAGAGCCATCAATGTGCAGTGACATTTCACAAAAAAAAAAAAAAATGAGCACAGCATTTTCCTGGCAACAGGGTTAATCAGCATCTGATTATCCTGTGGTTTAAAATAGTTTTCACCAATTTTACTGAGAATTAGATACAGTTTTGACATTTTAAAGACAATGCAAAAATACGCATTTTAAGAAAACTTTACAAATCATGAACATTTCAAATAAATATTTTAGATGAAGAATAATCTAAGTGTGAAGATCATTTTATAGTAATATACCAGCATTAAGTCTTACTTGGTTGCTGCAAAAATCACATATAAATCTTCAAAAGCTAACAGATATTGAAACAGAATGACACACATACAAAGTTGCTTATAGGTCACTACAAGTTTATTCCAAAATCAATCAAAATTAAATTTAACATGTAGACAAAAGTCTAGAATCACTAATTCAATTTTTTTCTGCACCTGCAATGAGCTATACTTGAACTATACAGTGTATGGTATTTATTTCATATTTACATTAATGGCACTTCTATTGTCGACATCAAATATACCTCCTGCAGGTATCACATATAGAATGACAGATTTACAAATGATCTACTGAGCCTTAAAGTACTTTTAACAGTAAATAAAAGTTACATGTAGAATCCACTCATAGCACCAGGACTTCATATAAAAGCTAATGATAGTGGTACTAAAAACATTAGCAACAGCACTTTTCAAAACTGTAGATTCCAAAGTAACTTATTCATTAAACTGCCTAGAAAATCAATTCAAGTCTGACTGGCAATATTTCATAAACTCATGCATTTGCAGAACTTTTATTCATGAGTTAATATAATAGCACTGTTGCAGTGCATGTTTATCTTCATGTTAAAGAACCACTTGATTTACTCCAATCATTCAATATGCATTCAGAAAATGTAGTCTATTTAAACATAAGCAAAGTCCTTATCTCTGAATAATGCCTTTTACCTTTGTGAAATATTTGTTCAACATCTATTGTCCTATTCAATAATCAGTTAGATAAAGATCTTAACTTATTGGGAACATTTAAACTGAGCAGTGAATTTTAATACTTTCTAGGAGCACAATCTGCAAAAATCGACAGTACTGGCTTCGCATCCTCTAAGAGTGGATCCAACAGCAGAATGACACCTGATGCAGTAACACTCTACAAAGAGACTTATCAATGCTTTGACCTTCAATGCTAGGTCATCCCCATCCATGTTTGTTTGTTTGTTTTGTCTTTTTCACCTAAGGGTGACCTTATCATTCACCTTGTATGAGTCCAATGTAACAGTTTAAAAGTTTGGATTCTATTTCACAATTACCATATACATAATTATGTTATAAAAGTTATAAAATTATATCTTTGTGTCTGTTGAAACTTGTTGTCCCAGCAAATAATAAGATACGTTTTTGAGTATACAAATGACTTAAAGATGTAAACTCCTTTTGATTGGTATTTTCTAGAAAGGATTTTATATAAATCTTTTAAATATTTTCAAGGTGAAAAGTTACACATGAAATGCAAGTAACAGAGGTCTAACTTTGACTACAAGAACTCCAAGTAATTTCTCCTATAAATATCATAATAAATATAACAACACATAATCACGGACATACTTTTCTCAAAATACTGTGCAACGGAGCACTTCTTTCACTTTTATCAGCACAGCAGCAGCATCAAATATCATTTTAACTTAGAATTTGGTGAGAGAACTTCTTGGCATGCACAGTAAATATGCCGCAAGCAGGCTAACCGTGGCCAAGTATTCTGTGGATGAGAAGAGTGTTATTAAGCATTAAGATAGGACCAAAATAGATATATTGCAATAGAATTTTAATATGATAAGGAAATAAAAGGTTTTACTTCAAGATTTACTTAAGATGCAAGTTTTTATCTTATTTTAATTCACTCTATATCATATTAAACTTATACATCTAATAGAAATAGTGAATATCTAAATTTTAACGTAGTCAACACTAAATGCACTCAACTGCTACAGCCATATGAACTTCAAGAAAGACCTCAGCAAAGAAATTTGTTTCAATATGATATCACCTAATCATGTGGTAAGGCAGATATTGTGTACTTACACTAAATGCAAGAAAACTTTACTTTCATTCCCATATTTGTACAATATCCAAATGCATTCTTCTTCTAGGACCTATAAACTAAAATCTTTGTTCCTCACAAAATTATTGAAAATAATCCTCAGTCAAAGGGGCTCTGTCTCTCCAGTTCAAATATGTATTGTATATATGTTCAGATTCATCTTAATTCTTCTAACATCAAAAAGTGAAATATTTTATGGAAAATTTAAATGGTAACAAAAAGCTGTAACACTACTGAATATAACTGATTTCCATTAATTAAATCTGCACTGAAGTCGTAGCATGGAAAAGGCCTTCAACATGTTCATGTCCTCTCTGTTCTTCTCTTGCTGATTTCTTTACAAAAAATATATATAATAAAACTTATACATTTACTTATCATTTCATTTCCTATGCAATCAACATTGGAGCCTACGCCACATAATAGAAACAGCTAACCAAATGCAGCTTTTTCTAAGTGGACAGTCTTTATCTGGCATGACAACAAAAAGAAGCTCTGATAAAGATCAACTATTACACAACCAACTAATGTCAATCCTTCTATACTCACCATAAAGAGAGGTAATAGTTTCTGGTTAGCTTTGGTCCCTTCCGCTCTTACAAGCAGAGCCATGTAGAATAGTACACGTTGCTGCAAATAAAATGAAGTATTATACTAAACAATAGATTATCATCATTATTTCAAGATGTGTTAAATAGCTTTTTACATTAATACTTATCTCCACTGATGAATTTGCAAATCAATAAAAATCAGCTGCTAACATTTCCTTGAAAGAGTAATATATTTACACAAAAAATCTTACAAAAAGTACCAAAACTACTAAACTATTATTTTTTCTCCTACTACTACTAGCAGTACTAGTACTAATACTAATATTAATACTACTAATAATACTAGTAATATAATAATAATAATGATAATGATAATGACGATGACAATGGCAATGACAGTGACGATGACGATGACGATGACGATGACGATGACGATGACGATGACGATGACGATGACGATGACGATGACGATGACGATGACAATGACAATAACAATAATGATTATAATGATTTAAGAATGAAAATATTAATGATGATAATGACAAAAATGAAGATAATGATAATAATGATAATAATAATAATAATAATGATAATAATAATGATAATAATGATAATGATAATGATAATGATAATGATAATGATAATGATAATGATAATAATGATAATAATATGATAATAATTAATAATAATAATAATAATAATAAAACAATAATAATATAAATAATAATAATAATAATAATTGTAATAATAATAACAATATAATAATAATATAACAATAACAATTAGAAAAAATATAATAATAACAATAGAAGAAGAAGAAGAATGGAAGTAAGAAGAAAAAGAAGAGAAATGAGAAGATGAAGACCAAGAAGAAAGAGAAAAAATAAATAAAAAATAAATCAATAATTATTACAAACATGAAAGAAAAGAATCGCCTTAAAATTAACTTACCATGGTTATTGTCTCTGCAATGATAACATCAATAATGTCTCCCCAAGGAATAAAACGCGTGTGCTGCCGCCCAGTGTAGAAAGTAGTAGTAGTCTGGATCCCTAAGCCAGCTACTACGAGTAAAGTTTCTGAAAATTTAGCAAAATTAATTAGATTACCCAAATAATATCAATATACATCAATATACAATTTTTAATGTTGTCAGTAATATATCATAACTTCTATCAACTTACTTGATATTTTTACACACACCCTAAAAAAAAACAAAATGCACAGAACACATCTTTCATCACATAGGTTATTAACAGAATGACTATACTAACCACTAACAACTTTTCGATGAACTCTGTACAAAAGCGTTGCTAGCTGAGTTAAAACAGCCGTGAGAAGCCACGCTGGGTGAATTGTATGTAACTGAGCTAAAAAGGCTATGGCTGCTAGGACACTTGTATATCCTAGCCATGGTAGAAACTGGATGCGGCTGCTACTTACACTAAACTGTTGGCATAAAAGGATATGAATTATATTGAAAATACACAAATGAATCAATGAATTAAATAGCTGAGACGTACTTAAATTTCACAGAGGAACACTTTTAAGTGCACATCACACTGTCATTTGATAAATATATTGAGACTAATGAGTAAAATTATGTAATAAAAGGAAGAAAACACATAAATAAAGATACAAAAAAGATTCTAATATATATTTTACAAATACTACATAAGGCAATTAACAGTATATATGTTAATTGTTCCTGCAGATTAGCAACTCTCAGAACATCAGGGCTTTAGTCCTCAAGCACAGGACAACAATCATCCTATACTACTAATACTATTACTACTACTACTATTACTGATAATATTAATAACTATAATTATAATTTAAGGTTTGTTATGACAGGTTCTTGTGACTTCTGTCAAATTATGGCTGTCTGTGTATCATGCTTGTGAACTATCCCATTTGCAAGAAATGGCCAGGGTTACCATCCACTCTACACCCATTGCAGCTGGTCTTAATTGTAATAAATAAGAAAAAAAAACTGAAAAGTACATCAAAGTATTAGCAATGTTGAAGAAAATATCTCCATTCAGTTTATATATACATATTTTTTAGTACATTCACATGTACTCAGCCCATCCAGAAAGTATGGCATGTGAATAATGACAATATTTCCCTCCTACACCTTTTCCTTTGCTTCCCAGAAATCCCACTGACAAGGTCCAGGACTCAGACTCTTGGGTGGAGTAACAAGTCGGTAAAATTTGAACAATACGAGAAGTAAACAATTTTATGCGTGACTGTGTAGTAGGCTACACCATCACCCTGGTAGCAGCTGACCAATGAGATAAATGGCAAGAAAAATAGAGTAATATAAAAAATAATGTTTGCTATTATAATACAGTCAACTCATTCTAACGTATAGCAACATGAAATCCATGAGAAAGCAGTTAAACAAGTTCATTATATGATCATAAATTGCCAGGAAAAAATACAAATACTAACTGGCTAGAATATGAGAGATAAAGGTTTACTGGTCTTTGGCAGAGTGCTGAAGGTATTATGCAATCATAAGATATATAATAATACAAAAGACATTACACATTAATCTGTGCAACTGTGGGACTTTATCACACAATACTATATTAAAAAGGACATTTTTCAGAATAAGACTGCATCAAGTAAACACCATGGCAAAAGCCAACATTCTTCTATTTATATTATTCTGTAAGAAAGAACTAATATATATCTCTGGTAATTTATCACTAGATAAGCAACCAGTTCTAGATCTAATTTAACAGAAAAGTTTGGTAGACCAAATCTACGCCAATACAGAGAGATCTCACTGAAAAGTGCCACACTAGTTATGATCTGATTACCTCACATCATGCAACACTTCCAGCCTTATCCTTAAAAACCAATGAAAGAATTAAGGTAATTAAATGTAGCCTACCGGAAGCCTGGACTTACTCAATACATCTGGCCCAACTTGACTTACAGAGTGTAAAATGAGTTTGTTGAAGGTCGATGTGAGCTGATTCAACCAAATGGCAAACTTTATAACATAAATAAACTAAATAAGCATAGTTTCAATTTCACACAGCCATAAGGGACAAGGTAAACCCTTGCCTTTAATGGACAAAGGTCAAATTTATTACACACCTTAGTTCATATATGTATAGGAATCATGCTGCAAAACTCCCCCAAACCCCAACATTCTTGGCCCTAATAGCAGGGGAGGGTATGAAAGGTACCTGGGAAATTGTGAGGTAAAATATGAATAACCCCTCATGAAAACAAAGAATCCTTCACATATTCATGGCAGGGTAGAGCGCACAACCAACATGTGGGAGCACCCGACACCAAGGCTGTCATACTCTACCCTGCTGTGAATAAATGGAGGATTCTTTGTTTTCCTGGGTAGAGGATGGGGGGGGCATACCACAGGAGGGGGGTTGCAGGAGGTGCAGCCCCCTCACTAGAACAATATAGTGACTGATTCGGTGTATATTAACACCGAGGCTGTCCAATGCTCTACCTGCTGTGAATAAAAGGAGGATTCTTTGTTTTCCTGGGTAGCGGATGGAGGGGGGGGGTATATGGCCATAATTTCCCCATAATTTCCCCAGTACCTTTCATGCCCTGGTACCTTTCATGCCCATCAGCAGATGGACAAGAAATGTTTCAATATATTGGAGAGTAGAGAGGCAAAGGAAACCATTGAGGTAATGTTACCAAGAGCGTCACACAGAAATAGAGGGAAATGGACACTGCCAACTTACTGAACACAAAAATGGAGTAAGAAGCCATTTGCTACATTTGCAATGGCCTCAGATTTACTGGGAAATGCAAAAATATCCTCTGTATGTCACTCTCACAGACTAACTCCACAACACACTCACACAGTCTCATTTCTATAGCTTCATTTTATACATTTTCTATACGTCCGTCTCTATAATGCTCACGTTTTTCTGTTTTCTGTGAAAAAATCTGGTAATCATTTCTAATCAGTCATTTATTTTATGTGTCAATTTTTTTTTTTCTACAACAAATATGTTGTCATTTAGCATGAAGTGCTAATAAAGAGGGGGGGGGGGGTTACGGGGAGAGCTTGCCCCCCCCCATCTAGGGAATAACTAGATTTTAGGTTGGGTTAGGTTGGATATCTGGGTTCACATGCAACACTATGTTTACTAACATATGACTAGACAGCTTATTTTAATTAAATCTTTTGAAACTTGGCACGCCTTTTCTGAAAATGGCCTTTTTGCACAAATCATTTTGCACTGTTTCATCATCATCAATAACAGTATGGTCATGTTGAGCAGCCGTGGACCTCTCCACCATCCTTTGCCACTCAACTCGATCTTGCGCTTTTCTTTCCACTTGTACCATCGACAGCCCACAAATATCTTGATATTGTCGCTCAGTCTTGTCTTCGGTTTGCCTCTTCCTCTGTTCCTATCACCATCCCTGTCAGCAAGTCTTTCTCAATACTTTACTTCTCATCACATGACCAATAAACTTAGTTTCCTTTTGTTCAAGATGTCCAACAGCCGGTCTTTACAATTTACTTTTCTCAGTACTTCATTATTCATTTTCCTTCTCCGTCCATTTAATACGTAGTATTCGTCTGTAACACCACATTTCAAAACTATTAACCTTTTTCTTGTCTATCTTCTTCAGCACCCAACATTCAGAACCATATGACGCAATTGGGAAAACTAATGAGTTCAATAACCTCACTTTTGTCCGTAAGGTAATGCTTCGATCTTTCCAGATGTTATTGAGAGCAACTGTGGTGTTTTTGGCAATGGCAACTCTTCTTTTTATCCTGGTGAATCATCATATGTATTAGTAAAAACAGCTCCAAGATAAGTGAACTCTTTCAGATTTCCACAACCACTCCATTGATTGTAACATGTTCATCATCGGTTATCTTTGAATCTTCATAGTCTTAGTTTTCTTGGCATTAAGAAATAAACCAGCCTTTTCGCTTGCTTCTCTAACTTTATCTAGTAGTTGTTGTAGTTTAATGATACTCCTGGCAATTAAAAGTATATCAGCGTATCTTAGATTTGATATTTTGTATCCTCCAACATCTACAGGTCCTTCAAAATTCTCTAAAGCATCTCTCATAATTGCTTCAGAATATATATTAAAAAGGTGCGGAGACAGATGCAATTTTGTCGTACTCCTTGGTCGAACCATTCTGTAACCCATAAGTGGTTCTTACAGTTGCTTGTGTTGGTCATACATGGCTTTTATTAGTTGAATGATGTGCTTCAGAAACCTCATATCGTTTATGTTATTCCAGAGGATATCGTGATCAACAGTATCAAAAGCTTTTGAGTAATCGATGAAACACAAGTATAGGTCTTTCTGATGTTCTCTGTTTTTCTCTATGATCAATTTCAGATTTAGAATCTGGTTTCTGGTAACCTTTTCCAGGGCGAAAACCTGCTTGTTCGTCTGCAATTTCTTCTTTATCTTCAATTTCATTCTCTCAGCAATAATTTTCAATAAAATTTTGCTGCTGTGACTAATTAATGCAACTGTCCTGTTATTGTTGCATTGGAGTGCATCACCTTTTTTAGGTATGGGAGTAAAGACTGATTTTACCCAGTCTTCTGACCATCTTCTTTCATTCCATATTTTTGTACAAAGTTTGTAGAAGTATTCAACACTTTCGCCAGCATTTTTTATTAGTTCTACTGTTATTTCATCTATTCCGGGCTCTTGTTATTCTTTAATTCTTTCTGGCTTTTATAACTTCGTTTAGCAGTGGCGGTGGTTCATCTTCGCTGTCATCGAGTCCAATTAATATTGTTGTTAGATCTTTATTCTTTTTGTATAGGTTGGAACAATATTGATTCCATCTATCTTTGACTTCTTTTCCATCACATAAAACAAGTCCATCTTCAGTTTTGATAGTGTCCATTTTAGGTTTAAATTTTCACGTAATGTTTCGTACTCCTTGGTAGAGTTCTTTAGTTGTCTTATTGAACAGTTTTCAATTCTCTGGCAATGTTCATTTAAATATTTTCCTTATCTCGTCACACTAATCTTTGAAATTTGTATTTTGTGTTTTGTAAATTATGTCTTCAACTGGATTATTTTTTGCTTGTCAGACAAATTTTGGCTTGTGTTTTTGCAAAATCAACATTTCCAATGTTTCAGGACTCAAAGTTTGGCTTGAGTTTTCAAAAAATTAATATTTCTATTGGTTTCAAGACTCAAAGTTGGCACAAATATTTCAAATTTTGATTTTATAGCTTTTCATATTTCCTTTTCTTCTATTTCTGTGGTCATATTGACATCCAGTGCCATCCATTATCCCCCCTTCAATCCCCAGTTCCCCATACATTCCCCAAGATTATTGGATAGAGGAAATATATAAAAAATCTTCTTGGTGACTTAGTCCCTGGAAGGAGCGTCTTACCATCATTGATACCAAAATTACCACAGTCAGTTATACGATGCTATTCCAGAAAATTACCTGTCTTAGTATTACAGCAGTACTCTCAGAGAGGTACAGTCAATTCATAATCAATTACCAATGTTTTCATTAACACCATTTGTAAAGGAAAACATGAAAAGATTTGTGCATACTACACCATGAACACCAGAAACAACAAAATAACATTTGCAGAGTTGGGTGGCTGTGTTAAACCAAAATTACCACAAAATAAACAAACATAAAATGCAAAAAATACTTACTTCCGTGGCCCTTTTGTTGCAGGATGCGGGCTCCAACCTCGCCTCCACAAATATCACATCACCCTTTACGTCCCTAAATTCCAAGGACTCCATTACCAGAAAATCATCTAGTTACGGCAGTGCAAAACCTTTCACACGAGCACAGAAGGGCCGGTTTCCATCCTCGCCTCTTTCGCCCGCTTCTCGGCAGAATCATCAGCCTCTCTCATCTATTCATCTGTGAAATCCCTTTTATCTTGTTATATATATGCAGGAAAACACATCTACTCAGAAACAGTAATGGCTCAGGTGGCGAGTGGCGTATCATAACAAATACAGACTCAGTACATGGCGAGTACTGCGGAAGTGCCTGTGTTGTTTGTAAACAGATAATAAGAGGGATCGTGAGGTGAATGTGTAATTTTTTGAAGGTCGTATCAAGGTATATAAGATGTTCTTATTTAAAGAGCATTTACTTATATAGTGTTCTTTTACAGTAAATTCAGAATCGGATATAATGATGATAACGACAATAATAATGATCATGATAGTGATAATAATGCTGATAATGATAATGATAATAACGATAATGATAATAATAAGGATAAAAATGATAATAACATTAATAATGGCGGTGATAATAATGATAATAACAGGAATGATGATGATGATGATGATGATGATAATGATATTATGATAATAATAATAATAATATTAACAATAACGATAGAAAAATAATATTGATGATGACGATAATATAAATTGTTAACTTAAATAATAATGACAATGACAACAGTAATATAATTATGAGACAATAAAGGAAAACAAGAAGTAACAAATAACAGTAATAATGGAAATAACAAAAGTAATAAACGATAAGACAAATATAATCATGTGATATTAATGTAATATTAGTTATCATTAAGAATGATATGAATGAATCGAATGATTAATGATATGA
>NW_023665198.1:0-7500 GCF_015228065.2 Penaeus monodon | reverse complement strand
GTCTATAACACCATATTCAAAACTATTGATCTTTTTCCGACACAACACATACACACACACCGCATACACACATACACATATACACATACACACACACACACACACACACACCCACACATATATATGTATATATACATGTATATATATATAATATATATATATAATTATATATATATATTATAAGAAAATAAATATATAAATACTTTTATTTAAACTACACTAGAAACACACTGGCACACAAGGTCCTATTGTATGTATAGTAATTATTACCATTATCATTATTGATATTATTATCATTTAACATTATTTTTACCAATCGCAGCAAAACAAAATGGCGCACTTCTGCCCTCCGGCATTTCGTTCGACTTGTTTTGAACCAGACCGTCGACTTCGTTGTTTTTGCTTTTAAAATTCTTTGGAATTTTAATCGGAGTTTCAGTATCTATTGACCATCGGAGTAGCTTATTTCTTCGGAGGATAAAATACATATAAGCGCAATCATAACATATGCTCTCTTGAAGTATAACATCAGTGAATGCATGTCTGGATAACGTGACTTGGCATTTAATTTAATTGACTGACTGGCCTGTCGTCTTCTTTGGTGTGTGCGTCATATTTACGTTATGATTATTCTCTCACTATTATCACCAATCATCATCCTATGCCTCATCACCATCCTTCCTCATTTTCCTTTCATCATTATCGTCATATTCTCAGCACAGCATAACATCGCTATCATCAATCATTATTGAAACATAATTACTATCATCCTCATCACCTACGGGGGTCCTCCCATCGATAAACACCATCTATTATCACCATACCACCATCGCCTCATTCCATCACCATATCATCAGTACATAATATTTCCACTACCTCACTTCAGTAATCATAATCACCTTCACCATTTATCATCTCATCACCTCTTTTCTCTGTCACTCTATCCCATTGAATCAAGCCCTCATCGAGCAACCCGCATAATCAATCACTAACACTATTCAATCATCATCATCACCATAATCATCATTGTCGACCTACACACTATCATCATCACAGCCATGAATCATCACTATCACTCATTCATCATCATGCACTCTATAATCATCATCATCATCACATGTCACTTACACTACCATCATCATCACCATTGTCATACTTACAATAGCATCATCATTCACACCATTACTATGAAAAGCATTTCGTCAAAAAAAAGGCTAAAAATCTCTGCCAAAGATATGAATAATTGGCGGAGATATTTCGGCCTTCTGACTCGCAGTGCTTCTCTGGCGCCTACGCTTGTCGCTGTCGCCGGCACTGACCTGGCGGCCGCTCGCTCTGCAACTCGGCAACCGTTTGTCTTTTGTTTTTGAGGCTTTTTTTTGTCTGTTGCTATTTCTCTATCTTCTCTCTCTCTCCGTCTCTCTCTCTCTCTGTCCTGTCTCTCTCTTTTTAGCATGCCTCCTTCCTACCTCGCCGACGCTTTTCCCTCTCCCTCTTTCATTACACTTTCTCTAATCTCTCTCTCTCTTTATATTAACATCCTTTAACCTATCTCTCTCTCTCTTCTCTCTGGTCTCTCTCTTTTCCCTTCGCTTCCCGGCCCCGCGCATCTTTCCCCTCGTCCTCTTTCTTCCACTTTTTCTCTCTCTCTCTCTTATATTAACTCCCTTAACCTTATCGCTCCTCCTCTTTCTCTCTGTTCTCTTTCCTCTCTTCTAGTGCTCTGCTCTTTTTTCCCTCCTTCCCTCCCCTCCATCTTTTCCCTCTCGCCTCTTTCTTCCTCTTTTTCTCTCCTCTCTCGTCTTATATTAACTCACTTAAACCTCTCTTCTCTCTCTCTCTATCTCTACAACCTCCTCTCTCTCTCTGCTCTCTCTCTCTCTAACGTCCTCTCTCTTCTGTCTCTCTCTCTCTCTCTCTGATGGTGTGACATAATAATGAAGATAATTGAATAATGATGATAAAATTATCATGATGTTGATATCAATGCTGAATGATTGTTGATAATTTTGATGATTATTAAGATAATAATGGGGCATGATAATTGATCTGTGGTGATGAAGGCAATAATAATTAATGGCAGCAAACGATAATCATATGAAAGCAAACGCATGCAAGGAAAATGCAGTCACGCTGGCATCTTATCTCGCGCTCTAGCAACACACTTCAAGATCATTCTGTTCATCTCAGGAGACGTCGACTATTAGTTCTTCTATCTTCCGAAGCTCGTTTGTCACTAATTCTGGCGATGTCTTGTCATTTTCAGTGAATTATAATAAACCTAAAAGAAAAAAATAAAGTCGCGCGGTGTGTGAAAGCAGTTGACGAAACATCCCCGGGAGAGCAGCATTTTGTTTTTGGGTAAATTTCGCATAGATTATTGTGTTTAACTGACTCCCGCTGTAATTATCATTATCATCATACTAATATCCAAGTATCAGGATTGTTATAGTCTAAAAAGTTTTATTATCAATATTATCATTTCTACATTAATCAGGATGCTAATTGCAATACTAATATCAATCTAAATTATTCTAGTAATATGCTATATTGTCAATTATGATGTGATTATCGCTTCATCATCTTAATCGTCCATTATGACTTTTCCTCATCCTTACCTATTCCTTACCATTATTTTTCCTCATCGGTCATTCTTCTCACCATCTCATCGTCATGCATTTCCTTGTCCAGAATCATCACTATTTCGCTTTTACCCGACTCCGGCATTTCTTCACTTTTTACAATCATTTATCTACATCTATTCATTTTCGTTTCTCTTTGTGCTCTTGTCTATCCTTCCTTCCGCCTCCCTTTCTCCACTCTTTAATACTCCGCTCTCTTTCTTCTATCTCTCACATCCTTTCAATTTCATTCTCATCTCGGGCTCGCAATCTCTCTCTCCTCATCTTTCACTCTGTCTCCCACCGCTGTCTATCTCCCATTGCGTTCTCTCTCGCGTCATTGCGCTCTTCCGTCTCTCTCTTTCTTCTTCTCACACTCGATTCTTGACTCTCACTCTCAACCACGTCGCACTCTCTGTCACTCTACTCTGTATCTCACCTCTCTCTCTCTCTTCTCCAGTCACTCTCCTTCTCTCATCCCTTTCCCTCTCTCACTTTCTCTCTCTCTTTAACTTTTCTCTCTTTTCTCTCTCTCTCTATCGAGCTCCCTCGTTCTCTCTCGCGTTCAGCCTCTCTCTCCATCTCTCTCTTCTCTCCTTCTTGCTCGTCTCTCCTCGCTCACTCTCATTCTACCACTCCCTTATCTCTCTTTTCTTTCTTTCTCCCTCTCTCTCTCTCCGCTCTGCTCTCTTTCTCTCTCAATCACTCCTCTGACTACTCACTCTCTATCTAGCTATCTCTTTTCTCTCTTCTCTCTCTCTCTCACTCACCTTCACTTCACTCTACTAACTCTCACGCTCTTCACTCTCACTCTTTATCTCCTCTCACTCTGTACTTTCTTATCTACTATCTTTATCTCCTCTTTTCCCTCTTTATTTGCCTCTTCTCTCTCTTTCTCAATCTCTCTCTCTCTCACTCTTCATCCCAATTATATATGTACATTATAATATAGATATATATATATATATTCTTAACTATATATTATTTATATATATAGAGATTATATATATACGCGTCCTTCGCCACGCTAACTGCATTACGGCCCGGTCAAGTAAGCGCATCACGCGCCGGCGACGGTTTTTTCTTTGCGGCTGGCGGTGCGTGAGGCGGCGGACCCGCGATGGTTTTGCAGCGGTCGTTGTTTTGTCGGCATAGTAAGGACGGTGGAAATGGTAACAAGCAAAATGGAGGCGTCGCACTACGTATGCATGAACATTCAGTGAGGTTTTAAGAATTACTACAAACGTATCTGTCATTATAATGACCTAAATTCTCAAATTTCCTTTTGTTAACAATGCGAGGATTCCATAATTTATACCAATATACCTTGCTTGCACACAATTAAGTATGATATATAATGTAATATATAAATATTTTTATATATATCAAAAAAAAATATACTGCGCCTGGTACTGAAAATTACATTTACCCCTAAATCGCGTTCTGTAACCATATCAACAGATAACCACCTATGTCTCACATGCCTTCCTTCTTCGGTCAATTACATTTAGAGTATGATAAGTAGTCCCGTAGTAACATATCAGCATAGTTCTCGTTGCAAAAAAAAAAGTACAGATTTTCGGAGTTCCATGAATACTTTCATTGATTACGTTCATCTCTCCCTACTGTCAAAAACTGTCGTCCACCTCCGACGCAAACCATCGCTGTCTCCGCTGCAAAACCACTGGTGACGCCTCTGTCGCAAACCACCCGCCGGGTCCGCCGCCTCCGCGCGCGTGCGCGTTTACTTACCCGGGCGTGCGATAACGTTGGCGAAGGATGCTTGCGTGGAATAGGCGGATTTCAATTTTCCTCCTGTCTAACGTGCGGTCATTTTTACATTAATATATCGTACTCTGAATAGGTTTCACCAACGAGGGGGGGGGGGGTACGATGACATAGGTAGTTTAGCTGTTAATATTACATACTTACAGGGAGTTTAGTAATAATAATGTCTCAGGCAAATAAGTGCTACTTTCAGTCATTTTATATATAAAAGGGTTATATCGTGTTTATCAAAAAACATCAATGTCGAAAAATCCCTGCTTTAGCTAATTTTGTCTGTGGCCTTTTGTCCAATACCCGGACAATTATAAAACTTTATACATGAGGAGCAAACACTTTTCCGAAAGGATCGTATAATTTTTTAACAAATTAATTTTATAGCTGTTTATACTGTTTTAAGCACAATATTTATGTTTTGAGTTTCATATTAATATTGTATTTTATTATTTATGTTTACATGTAGATGATTTTATTTCCTGTATAGTTTTTAGATATTTCATAATTTAAACATTTTTAGCCCACATGGCAATCGCCGATAATGGTCCTTTGCATAGTGCGCGGCAGATAATTTTAATTATTCATGAACATATTCTGAGACAAATAGCATGTTAACAGTTTTGTAGGTTTTTATTTAGTTCCACCTTTCTATAAACCAAACGGCTAATATGTATTTTATACAAAATGAGTATATAAATCTTATTTGATACTATAATGTGAAGCAGTTATTTGTCCATTAAGAATAATTTGATAAAATTTAGAGCATGTACACTTGACTCAGATGCGGAGTCGTTAGTAATTATAAGCTTCTATCCAGAATCTGATGCTCCTTCCGAGCCAGGTAATATAACCAATGTTTCGCGGAGGGTGAGTAGATTGGTCTGACAAGCTAGTCCATACCTTCTTTTTTTGATTCGTCTTTTCTGAATATCATAAAACGTGAAGGATGTATTGTTATTCGACCTCTTATGGAAGATACTACTCGTCTGTATATAGTTATACATATGGGCCTAAGGAAAACTAATAATTTCTTAAGTGGCATTGTATATTGTAAAACATCGCGAAATGAGGCAGGACCCCTTTTAGGAAAAATACTGCATTGTCCCTTGAGTGTTGAATTAGCAAAATATAAACTGAGTCAACACATGTGGGACAGGTGGTGTGACGCTAGTTGTAGATAATCAAGTGTTCAGAGCGCGTAAATATGAAGGGGAAACCTAACCTTTTGCCCTGGCACAGTAATACCCTGAAACCCTATAATGCTCTCTAAATGGAATAAAAACCAGCCCTTTTCAATCTATAATGTAATTAAACCTGTTAGTTTTACAAGTATGAAACATGCCCACATATGAAAATTGGTTATCCGCATTTACATTTTATACAGAAAATTTAAAGCCTTTTATTTGTGTTAATCAGTCTCTATGACGTGTGGTTGTGTCAAGCTTGAGAATCATAATAAATAAACAAAAAGAATTTCATGATCCTTTTCAATGAACTATATTTTTTTATTATGAGATTTCCTTTGGGATGTACGAACGACTAGTATAACCTATTGTGAAAGATAGAGGAGGTCGCAAGCTTATCATCGTTAGGGTCACTCTCCTCTTCGAGGGTTATTTGTTATTGATTAGACAGTTTTTCATTCATTAGGAGAGGTGGTCACTCGTCTTTAACACTGGTCAATTTAGTCGATCTAGGTACATTTTTCAAACACGATGAATATTGATTGCGGTGGGAGGGAGGGGGGGTATGATTGGAGGGGGGTCATCAGTTGACACCTGGCACGGGCTATCATATTGGATCGTGTCATGCTCACTTAACTATAGAGTGTTATCACTCACCTGTAACCACTTCAAGTGAAGTGGATGTATTATCTCCTTAGTGCCGACATTTGTGACTGTGTGTTGCTTCTTTTTTCTTACTGTTTATTGCCGCTGGTAGTATATACCTTGAAAACCTATACTGCTCTCTAAATAAATAAAACCGCGTCATTTCATCTATTTAGGTAATTAACCTTTAGTTTTTATAATTTCGTAAAGGTTGCAAAGTATGAACATTGGTTATCCGTATTTCATTTCCAACGGAAAATATAAGCCTGTTATTTGTGTTATGCCTCTTAGGACGTTGTGGTTTGTGTAAGCTTGAAGAGTTCATATAAAGCTTATTGAGTGCACAAAGCTCAATATTGGGTGAGGGCGGGACTTTTGTGAGTGATGATGGAGGGTTGGGTCTCAGCTACAACTGACCTCGGGCATATCGATTTGATTATGGTTCACGCATGTGAGCTCAATCTATATGTTGTGATCACTCACCTGTAACACTTCAGTGCAGAGCTTGTATTACCTCCTTAACAGGACTTGTGACTGGTGATTTGTTTGTTTTTTGCTTCTTCTTCTTACTATTGATGTGGTTTGTTAATTGTGGGTAATGGGTGGAAAAATGTGTGACAGGGGCGGTAGGAAGGGTAGGTGAAGGATCACCTGTTCTCGGGTTGCAACATGGCCCTTGAATTTGGTCATTACCTGGCTAGAGTCCTATCCGTCCTTCGGTTGGTTTCTTTCCTTGCACGTTTATTTGTGTTATTGGTTATGAGGGGTGAATGCACATCGCGACTCCGCCTGTAACACGTTCATTTGTTGTCGAGTCGCTATACAAGGTCAAAACTATGTTTATTCCAGTATGGTTTCTTTTTGAAAACTAAATATATTTCCTAAGTCATTATAAGATTGTTATAACATCCGCAGTAATGCGGCAGGTGGCAACATTTAGGAAAATATTCTACCCGCATTGTCCCCTGTGAGGTTAATTAGCAAACAACATACTACATAGAGTCTCAACGACGTAGACAGGTTGGGTGACGCTAAGTTGGTACAGATAATTATGGTTGGTGCTATGCATATTAGCAGGTGAAACCCGTCTTTGACCCTGGTGTAGATACCTTTGAAACACTAGTTTAGGCTCTCTAAATAGAATCAGACAGCGTCTTTTCATCTATTAGGTAATTAACCTGTTAGATTTATAATTATAATAAAGGTGGCAAAAGTTATGATAACATATTGTTTAGTCGCTATTTACTTTCACAGAACTATTTAAGCCT
>NW_023665197.1:5000-10000 GCF_015228065.2 Penaeus monodon | reverse complement strand
CAATGTCCATATTTTCAATCCAACATTCAAGATCTTTTGTAACGCTTCGAGGGCACCAATCACTACAGGAACAACTTTTGCACCTCGCTGTTCCCACAACCTTTTTATTTCCCTTTTCAGATCTTGGTACTTTTCTACCTTCTCTAATTCATTTTCTGCAATCCTCGTATCTGCAGGTACGGCAATATCAACTATTAGAGCCTCTTTCTTTTCCTTATGAATTACTATAACATCTGGTCTTCTTGCCTGAATGACGTTATCACATTGTACATGATATCCACAGAATTTTCACGGCCTCGTTCTCAACAACACTCTCTGGGGTGTGTTCATACCACTTATCTGAATGCTCAAGCCCATGTTTCCTACACAAATCCCAGTGTACTTTCTTGCCACGTTATCGTGACGTCTTTTGTACTCTTTCTGGGCTAATTTCTCGCACTCTGAAACAATATGTGTATGCTTTCACCTCGTTTACCACACATTCTACACAGTGGACGTCGTTGCTCTTATCTATATAATGCTTCACGTAGTTGGTCCTTATTGCTTGCTCTTGTGCAGCACATAGGAGTGCTTCCGTTTCAACCTTCAAATCACTCCTTGACAGCCATTCCCAAGATTTAACCCTGTCTACCTTATCTGACATCTCTCTAACGAATTGCCATGCATTGCCTTTCCTGTCCATTTTTGTTTGAGCTCTTCTGCCTTTTTCCTTTTGAATTCTTCTTTCTCCATTGTATCCTCTGTCTGTATGGTTCCTGATGCACACACACCTCTTATCAACAACTCTTCGAGTTGCCACATAAAAACCTAAGCTGTTTTCTTCTCCTTTTACACATTGTTCCACACTGATAAGCCACGACCTCCTTCCTTCCTTTCATATATAGTCTGTCTACATCACTCTTTGGGTGCATGGCACCATGCATTGTCAGGTTTTTCTTGTCTTTCTGTCGATACTTTTCAGTTCACTCTCTCTCCAGCTTATTATTCCTGCTCCATATCTGAATATTGCTACTGCCCAGGTATAATTGCAGTTACTTTGTTTCTTCCATTCAACTGGACTTTAGAATTAACCTCAGCCGTCGCTTATACTCCTTCATTGTTTTCTCTTTCGTTTCATTCTCCTTCACCTTATCTAATTCCACAATACCCAGATAAGAATATCCTTCTTGTTCAACTTACTTTTATTATCTCATCATTCGGTAATTCTATGCCCTCACATCTTACAATCTTCCCTCTTTTAGGACTAGAACCCCACATTTCTTGATTCCAAATTCCATGCCTATATCAGTACTAAAACGTGAGTAGTCTGTATTAGGGAGTCTATCTGTTCTTCACTCTTGGAATATAGTTTTAAATCATCCATAAAGAGTAGGTGATTAAGTTTATACTCCTTTTTCCCCTACTCATAGCATATATTTACCTTTCTGAGTTAATGACGATAATAGTATCATGCTCAAGACAAATAACAATGGTGACAAACTATCCCCTTGGAATATCCCTCTTTTAACATCCACCTCGCCGAGTTCCTCTCCATGGAAGTTAAGGACAACCTTCACTGCACCATGCTTCTTTGCAAAAACTCTCTCACGTTACCAGCTATTCCAAGCGTTTCCATGCACTCACTAATCCAACTATGGGGAACGAAGTCATAAGCTTTCTTATAGGTCTATCCACGCATAGCCAGATTAGTGTGCCCTTTCCTGCAATCCTTCAGGATTGTTTTGTCATCAATAACTAATCTTTTGTACCCCGACTCTTCGCCTGCAACCTTTTGTTCATCAGGTAGTAGCTGTTCTCTGTCTAGGTAATCGTACATTTGATCAGCTATGATCCCTGTCATCAGTTTCCACATCAGTGGAAGCATGTTATCGGCCTATAGTTCTCAACCGTATTCCCTTTCCTGGATCCTTCTGGCACAACAATGTCCGTCCATGTGTTAACCATTTGGGAAAGGTATCCGTTCCCATCAAAATCCTATTTAGTTGATCAGCAATTCTGTCGTGCATGTTGGTCAGGTTTTTGATCCAATATCCCTGGACACCATCTTTGCCTGGAGACTTCCAGTTTTGGCATTTTCTTAGCTTGTTTTCTGACATTTTCAATACTTATAGTGACCCTTCCTGTGAGTGTCTCCCTTTAAATTCATCCTTTAACTCAGACAGCCATTCTGCACCTTTGTTAATTATTATATTATTATATTATTATATTATTATCATTATTATTATCATTATTTTTTATCAGTATCATTATTATTATTAATCATTATCGATATCATTATCATTATCATTATATTATTATTGTTGTTGTTGTTGTTGTTGTTGTTGTTGTTGTTGTGTTGTGTGTTGTTGTTTATTATTATTATATTATCATTATCATTATTTATTATTATTATCATCATCATCATCATCATCATCATCATCATCATCATCATCATCATCCATCATCATCATCATCATCATCAATCATCATTCTCATCATCATCTTCTCATCATCATATCATCATCATCATCATCAGTCACATCATTACTGTTATTATCAGTGTTATTTTGTATCATTATTATCTTTATATTATTTAATTATCATTATCATAATTATTATGATTATTATTATCATTATTATTTTTGATATAATTATTGTTATGACTATTATTAACATTCGCGTTATTATTATCGTTATCGTAATTGTTATTGCTATTATTATTATCACAAATGTTACTATGCAACGTTAACATAGTTTGCAACGAAAATATATGTAATTCAAATCCGCAATTTCTAAACACAAACATTTCATGGGAAATTAATATTACCGTTGCTGTGATAAAAATGTGCAAAACATGAGCATTGGAAGGCACAACATGATTATTTGTAAAGCACAACATGCCCATTTGAAGACACAAAAAGATTTTTTTGTAAAGCACAACATGACCATTTGGAAGACACAACATGATTATTTGTAAAGCACAACATGACCATTTGGGAAAACAACATGATTATTTGTAAAGTACAACAAGCCTATCTGTAAGGACAACATGACCGATGGTAGAAAGAACAAGGCGATTTATAAAGAACAACTTGTTCGTTTACAAGAGACAGTAAGACCCTCGAATGTTTTACTATTTCACATAGTCGATTTAAGGTTATGTATAAAAGGTTTAAAAAAAAATCCTTTACAGTTTTTGCCTTTTATGGCTAATACGATTTTATTATGGTATAAAAAAATATTAACAAAGACACAGAAAGACCTCACATCAGCAAAATTTCAATAATATTTCTTCTGAAACCAAAAGCTTTCAGTTTACGATTAAATATATTGGGGAAAAAAGAAAATAGTACTTCTCAGATGTGTACATGTACATTATGTGTATATGCATATATATATATATATTATATATATATATATATATATATATATATATATATTATATATATATATATGTATATATATATATATATATATATATATATATTAAAATATATATATATATATATATATTAAAAAATTTATATAAATAAAATTTTAAATTATATATATAAAATATATTTATATATATTAATATATTAATATATATATATTATAAAATATATATATCTGCCCTTAATAATGATACTGTTATACAAGTTAGGGATTATGATATGTATATTCATGTATGAAATAAGTAGTGGTGTATTTATTCATCATGCATATGTATGTGTAAGATGTGTTATAGCACATACATAATACACATATAGTATTTTTAATTATGCATTTAAATTTTTAGTATTTTTATGTATGTACTCCGATAGTGGTGTGGGGGGTTTTTTTCAGCAGCTATGTATATGAATGTGTATATACGCACAATATATATATACACATATTTTTATTATGCATATTATGTATATGTAATTTTTATGTAACTTATATTGTTTATGATTTTAGATTAGTAAGTAGTGTGGTGTGTGTGTGTGTGGTGTGTGTGTGTGTTGTGTGTGTGTGTGTGTGTGTGTGGGGTGTGGTGTGTGTGTTTTGTTGTGTGTGTGTGTGTGTTGTGTGGGGTGTGTGTGTGGTGTGTGTGTGTGTGGGTAACACGGGTTATCGCAGTGTAATGACCCCTGATATTTTATAGTTTTACAGAGACTATTAAACATGAAGAAGCTGTTGTAGCACTATGATACAAAAAGTCAAGCGACTTCAATTGGGTTTGAAAACTCACACTTTAATCATAGTCATTTATTCTTAAAAAAATTTAGACCAGCAGTATTGTTTACCAATACATACAATAATAGTTTTATATATATATGTATAAAATTATATAAAATTATATATATTAATTATAATATTAAATATCATATATATGCAATAAGATAGTTGTGTGTGTGTGTTTTTAATATATATAATAATATATATATATATATATATGATATATACTATAATATAATTATAATAATATAATTATATATAATTAATGTTATATAAATATATTTATATATATATATATATATATATATATATAATTATATAAAAACAATAATGTTTTTTTGGAACAGAAATTTTTTTCCACTAAAATGCGTCAAGAATACCCTTTTTGCGGGGGAAAATACCCCTTTGGGGTACAGTCATCTGTCTGAAATAATAAAAAAAGACTTTTTGTAAATATGATTTTTACAGGTGCTTAGTAGCGGAAACGGGGGGGAATAAGAAGGGAAAAGGGGAGCACGAAAAGAAGAAACCTGGGAGAGAATTGGAACGAAAAGAAAGGGAAAAAAAAAACATAAAGGAAATGGGAGAGCGAAATTTCACACGCTGCAATGGACAACAATTGATATCTTTCAACTTATAATTATACACAAATGTTCACTGCGCTTTCGGGGTTTTAAAACGAAACGTTTTGGGGAATGCCTTGGTTTAGCCCGATCATGACTGTGGTCGACACTTATTATCAAAGTGGGCAAAGGCTTTGGGAGTTCGAGGCCCCAAAAGCGGAGTCCTTGGATTCAGTGGGGGGTTTGGGGGACTTTTGGGCT
>NW_023665196.1:7444-13083 GCF_015228065.2 Penaeus monodon | reverse complement strand
AATAATATTGATAATAGAAATTTATAATAATATTGACAATAAAATGAATAGTAAAATATTAATAATCATCAAATGTTATCCAATTCTTTTGTTCACTTTATCATCATATTGTCATGATTAATAGAATTCTGGAAATTATATCATATATCTAATAATGCCAAAATCATAAATGAATGGAAAAAAAACTCATTTGGAGATACTACAAAAGTCTATATTTCACTAGATTTTGCCGCATTTCATTTTTGGATTTTTTTTTTTAAACCTTTTATTATATAGGACACAATTCCTGTTATTATCATCTTTATTATCATTGATTATCATCATAATATCATTAGTATCATCATTATTATCTTTATCATCATCATTATCATCATTATCATCATCATTATCATCTTTATTGCATCATTATTATCATCATTATTGCAATTATTATCATCATTATTGCAATTATTGCAGTGATAATATATATTTTTACAACTATACTAATGACAACTACAATAATAATAGTAATAACAATAATAAAAACAATAATACTTTTTTATAATAAATTATTTATTTAATTTTTTTAATTAACATCGTTATTACTGTAATTATTACTGTTCTAATAATTATTTTTGCAATTATACTACCAGTAAAAAAAAAAAATAATGATAATAATAAGAATAATGATATTAATAAAAATTTATTATACTTATTATTATTATTTTTATTATTGTTATTATTACAGTTATAATATATTTTGGGCAATAATACTAATAATTAAAGTAATAATAATAATAATAATAATAATAATAATAATAATAATAATAATAATAATAATGATAAATAATAATAATAATAATAATAATAATAATAATAATAATATTGATAATAGTAATAATAATAATATTGAGAATAATAATGATAATAGTAATAATATTAATAATCATCAAATGTTATCCAAATTCTCTTTATTCTCATTTTTATCATCATTATTGTCATGATTAATAGAATTCTGGTAATTATTATCATTATTACCCTAATAATTGCCAAAATCACCAAATGAATGGAAAAAACGTCATTTTGGAGTCTATTCTCAAAAGGCTATATTTCGCTAGATTTTGCCGCTTTTTCGACTTTTGGGATATTTTTTTTAAATCTTTTTATTATATATGGAGATAATTCCTGTTATTATCATCATTATTATCATCATTATCATCATTATTATCATCATTATCATCATTATTGCAATTATTCTCATCAATATAGCAATTATTATCATCAATATTGCAATTATTATTATTATTATTGCAGTTATAATATATATTTTTAAAACTATACTAATAACAACTACAATAATAATAATAATAACAATAATAATAACAATAATAACGCTTTTATAATAATTATTTATATCATTATTTTAATTAACATCGTTATTACTGTAATTATTACTGTTCTAATAATTATTCTTGCAATTATAATACCAGTAAAAAGAATAATAATGATAATAATAACAATAATGATATCAATAACAATATTATAACGATTATTATTATTATTATTATACTTATTATTATTATTATTGTTATTATTACAGTTATAATATATTTTTGGGCAATAATATTAATAATTACAGAAATAATAATAATAATAATAATAATAATAATAATAATAATAATAATAATAATGATAACAATAATAATAATAATAATAATAATAATAATAATAATAATAATAATAATAATAATATTGATAATAGTAATAATAATAATATTGACAATAATAATGATAATAGTAATAATATTAATAATCTTCAAATGTTATCCAAATTCTCTTTATTCTCACTTTTATCATCAGTATCATCATTATAATCATTATTACCCTAATAATTGCCAAAATCATCAAATGAATGGAAAAAAAACTCATTTTGGAGTAAACCCACAAAAGGCTATATTTCCCTAGATTTTGCCACTTTTTCGACTTTTGGGATTTTTTTTCTTTTACCTTTTTTATTACATATGGACACATTTCTGTTATTATCATGATTATTATCATGATTGTAATGATTATTATCATGATTATCATCATTATTTCATGATTATCATCTTTATTATCGTTATCATCATCATTATCATCATTGCCCATTATTATCATCATTATTGTAATTATTATCATCATGATTGCAATTATAATTTCATTATTATTGCAATTATTGCTGTTATAATATATATTTTCGTAATTATTCTACTATTTAAAAAAATAATAATGATAATAATAACAATAATGATATTAATAACAATATTATAACGATTATTATTATTTTTATTTATTATTATTATTATAATTATCATTATTATTATTATCATTATCATTATATCATTGATATTATTATTGTTACTATTATCCATTTTTATTGTTATCATTATTAATATTATTATTAGTGTTATTATTATTATCATTATTAATAATACTTTGATTATTAGAATTATCGCCAAAAAATATATTATAACGTAATAATAATAATAATGATAATAATAATAATAATAATAATAATCGCTATAATATTGTTTTTTAATATCATTATTTTATTATTTATCTTTATTATTTTTTTACTAGTAGTATAATTACAAAAAATATATATTATAACAGCAATAATTGTAATAATAATGATAATGATTGCAATAATGATGATAATAATTACAATAATGATGATAATAATGATGATAATAATGACAATGATGATAAGATGATGATAATGATAATAATCATGATAATCATGATAATAATCATGATAATAACAGGAATTGTATCCATATGTAATAAAAAAGGTAAAAGAAAAAAATCCCAAAAGTCGAAATATAGGATAGGGAAATATAGCCTTTTGGAGTATTCTCCAAAATGAGTTTTTTTTTTCCAATCATTTGATGATTTTGGCAATTATTAGGGTAATAATGAATTAATTATCAGAATTCTATTAATCATGAAAATCATGATGATAAAAGTGAGAATAAAAAAGAATTTTGGATAACATTTGATGATTATTGATATTTTTACTATTATCATTTTTATTGTCAATATTATTATTATTACATTATCAATATTATTATATTACTATTATCAATATTATCATTATTATTGTCTTTAAATTATTATTATTATTATTATTATTATTTTCTATTATTATTATTATTATTATTATTATTATTATTATTATTATTTTATTATTTTAATTATTAGTATTATTCCCTAAAAATATATTAGACTATAATAAAAACAATGATAACAATAATAATAAGTATAAAATAATAATAATAAAAATAATAAGTATAATAATAATAATAATAATAAAATAAAAGTATAATAATAATAAAAAAAATCGTTATAATTTGTTATTATAATTCATTATTGTTATTATATCATTTTTGTTCTTTTACTGGTAGTATAATTGCAAAAATAATTATCAGAAACAGTAATAATTACAGTAATAACGATGTTAATTAAAATAATGATATAAATAATTATTATAAAAACGTTATTTTGTTATTATTCATTGTTATTACTATTATATTGTAGTGTTATATTATAACTTCAATAATTGCAATAATAATGAATAATAATTGCAATAATGATGATAATAATTACAATAAGGATGATAATGATGATAATAATGATGATAATGATGATGATAACGATAATAATGAAAATGATAATCATTATAATAAAATGATGATAATCATAATAATGATGATAATAACAGGAATTGTGTCCATATATAATAAAAAGGTAAAAGAAAAAAAAAAACCAATAGTCGAAAAAGCGGCAAAATCTAGCGAAATATAGCCTTTTCAGAGTATACTCCAAAATGAGTTTTTTCCATTAATTTGATGATTTGGAAATTATTAGGGTAATAATGATAATAATACCAGAATTCTATAATCATGACAATAAAGAGGATAAAAGTGAGAATAAAGAGAATTTGGATAACATTTGACGATTATTAACTATTATTACTATATCATTATTATTGTCAATATTATTATTATTACTATTATCAATATTATTATTATTACTAATATCAATATTATTATTATTATTGTCATTATTATTATTATTATTATTATTATTATTATTATTATTATTACTTTAATTATTAGTATTATTGCCTAAAAATATATTATGACTATAATAATAACAATAATAATAATACTAAGTATAATGATAATAATAATAAGTATAATAATAATAATAATAATCGTTATAATATTGTTATTAATATCATTATTGTTATTACTATTATTATTGTAGTTGTTATTAATATAGTTGTAAAAAAATATATTATAACTGCAATAATTGCAATAATAATGATAATAATGCAATATTGATGATAATAATTACAATAAGGATGATAATGATGATAATAATGATGATGATAACGATAATAATGATGATAATCATGATGATAATGATGATAATCATGATAATAATGATGATAATAACAGGAATTGTGTCCATAAATAAACAAAAAGTTAAAAGAAAAAAAAATCCCAAAAGTCGAAAAAAAGCGGCAAAATCTAGCGAAATATAGCCTTTTGAGAGTATACACCAAAATGAGTTTTTTTTTTCATTAATTTGATGATTTTGGCATTTATTAGGGTAATAATGATAATAATTACCAGAATTCTATTAATCATGACAATAATGATGATAATAGTGAGAATAAAGAGAATTTGGAATTATCATTATTATTGTAAATATATTATTATTACTATTATCAATATTAGTTATTATTATTATTATTATATTAGTATTTACTATTATCTATCATCATCATCATCATTATTTATATTATCAGTATTATTATTATTATTATTATTATTATTATTATTATTATATTATGATTATAATTATTATTACTTTAATTATTAGTATTATTGCCCAAAAAATATATTTTAACTGTAATAATAACAATAATAATAATAATATTAATAATAATGATAATAATAATAATGATAATAATCGTTATAATATTGTTGTTAATATATTATTGTTATTATTATCATTATTATTCATTTTACTGGTACTATAATTGTAAAAATAATTATTAGAACAGTAATAATTACAGTAATAACGATATTAATTAAAATAATGATATAAATAATTATTATAAAAACGTTATTATTGTTATTATTGTTATTACTATTATTATTGTAGTTGTTATTAGTATAGTTGTAAAAATATATATTATAACTGCAATAATTGCAATAATAATGATAATAATTGCAATAATGATGATAATAATTGCAATAATGATGTTAATCATGATAATAATGATGATAATCATTAAAATAATGACGATAATCATGATAACAATGATGATAATAACAGGAATTGTGTCCATAAATAATAAAAAGGTAAAAAAAAAAAATCCCAAAAGTCGAAAAAGCGGCAAAATCTAGCAAAATAAAAGTCTTTCAGAGTATACTCTAAAATGAGTTTTTTTTTCCATTCATTTGATGATTTTGGCAATTATTACGGTAATGATGATAATAATTACCAGAATTCTATTAATCATGAAAATAATGATGATAAAAGTGAGAATATAGAGAATTTGGATAACATTTGATGATTATTAATATTATTATTATTACTATTATCAT
>NW_023665196.1:0-5000 GCF_015228065.2 Penaeus monodon | reverse complement strand
GATGATGATGATAATAGTAATAATAATAATAATAATAAAAATAATAATAATAATAATAATAATAATAATAATAATATTGATAATAGTAATAATAATAATATTGAGAATAATAATGATAATAGTAATAATATTAATAATCATCAAATGTTATCCAAATTCTCTTTATTCTCATTTTTATCATCATTATTGTCATGATTAATAGAATTCTGGTAATTATTATCATTATTACCCTAATAATTGCCAAAATCACCAAATGAATGGAAAAAACGTCATTTTGGAGTCTATTCTCAAAAGGCTATATTTCGCTAGATTTTGCCGCTTTTTCGACTTTTGGGATATTTTTTTTAAATCTTTTTATTATATATGGAGATAATTCCTGTTATTATCATCATTATTATCATGATTATCATCATTATTATCAATTATACATCATTATTACCGCCATCATCATCATCATATCATTATTATCATCATTATCATCATTATTGCAATTATTCTCATCATATAGCAATTATTATCATCAATATTGCAATTATATATTATTATTATGCAGTTATAAAACTATACTAATAACAACTACAATAATAATAATAATAACAATAATAATAACAATAATAACGCTTTTATAATAATTATTTATATCATTATTTTAATTAACATCGTTATTACTGTAATTATTACTGTTCTAATAATTATTCTTGCAATTATAATACCAGTAAAAAGAATAATAATGATAATAATAACAATAATGATATCAATAACAATATTATAACGATTATATTATTATTTATACTTATTATTATTATTATTGTTATTATTACAGTTATAATATATTTTGGGCAATAATATTAATAATTACAGAAATAATAATAATAATAAAAATAATAATAATAATAATAATAACAATAATATAATAATAATAATAATAATAATATAATAATAATAATAATTATATGATATAGTAATAATAATATATGACAATAATATGATAATAGTAATAATATTATATATCTTCAAATGTATTATCCAAATTCTCTTTATTCTCACTTTTATCATCAGTATCATCATTATAATCATTATTACCCTAATAATTGCCAAAATCATCAAATGAATGGAAAAAAAACTCATTTTGGAGTAAACCCACAAAAGGCTATATTTCCCTAGATTTTGCCACTTTTTCGACTTTTGGGATTTTTTTTCTTTTACCTTTTTTATTACATATGGACACATTTCTGTTATTATCATGATTATTATCATGATTGTAATGATTATTATCATGATTATCATCATTATTTTCATGATTATCATCATTATTATCGTTATCATCATCATTATCATCATTGTCATTATTATCATCATTATTGTAATTATTATCATCATGATTGCAATTATAATCATTATTATTGCAATTATTGCTGTTATAATATATATTTTCGTAATTATTCTACTAGTAAAAATAATAATAATGATAATAATAACAATAATGATATTAATAACAATATTATAACGATTATTATTATTATTATTATTATTATTATTATTATAATTATCATTATTATTATTATCATTATCATTATATCATTGATATTATTATTGTTACTATTATCATTTTTATTGTTATCATTATTAATATTATTATTAGTGTTATTATTATTATCATTATTAATACTACTTTAAATATTAGTATTATTGCCAAAAATATATTATAACTGTAATAATAAAAATAATGATAATAATAATAATAATAATAATAATCGCTATAATATTGTTATTAATATCATTATTGTTATTATTATTATCTTTATTATTTTTTTACTAGTAGTATAATTACAAAAATATATATTATAACAGCAATAATTGTAATAATAATGATAATGATTGCAATAATGATGATAATAATTACAATAATGATGATAATAATGATGATAACGATAATAATGATGATAATCATGATTATAATGATGATAATCATGATAATAATCATGATAATCATGATAATAATCATGATAATAACAGGAATTGTATCCATATGTAATAAAAAAGGTAAAAGAAAAAAATCCCAAAAGTCGAAATATAGGATAGGGAAATATAGCCTTTTGGGAGTATTCTCCAAAATGAGTTTTTTTTTTCCAATCATTTGATGATTTTGGCAATTATTAGGGTAATAATGATATTAATTATCAGAATTCTATTAATCATGAAAATCATGATGATAAAAGTGAGAATAAAGAGAATTTGGATAACATTTGATGATTATTGATATTATTACTATTATCATTTTTATTGTCAATATTATTATTATTACTATTATCAATATTATTATTATTACTATTATCATCATCATCATCATCATTATTATTATTATTATTATTATTATTATTATTGTTATTATTATTATTATTATTATTATTATTATCATTATTATTATTACTTTAATTATTAGTATTATTGCCTAAAAATATATTATGACTATAATAATAACAATGATAACAATAATAATAAGTATAATAATAATAATAATAATAATAAGTATAATAATAATAATAATAATCGTTATAATATTGTTATTAATATCATTATTGTTATTATTATCATTATTGTTCTTTTTACTGGTAGTATAATTGCAAAAATAATTATCAGAACAGTAATAATTACAGTAATAACGATGTTAATTAAAATAATGATATAAATAATTATTATAAAAACGTTATTATTGTTATTATTATTGTTATTACTATTATTATTGTAGTTGTTATATTATAACTTCAATAATTGCAATAATAATGATAATAATTGCAATATTGATGATAATAATTACAATAAGGATGATAATGATGATAATAATGATGATAATGATGATGATAACGATAATAATGATGATAATCATGATAATAATGATGATAATCATAATAATGATGATAATAACAGGAATTGTGTCCATAAATAATAAAAAAGGTAAAAGAAAAAAAAAACAAAAGTCGAAAAAGCGGCAAAATCTAGCGAAATATAGCCTTTTCAGAGTATACTCCAAAATGAGTTTTTTCCATTAATTTGATGATTTTGGAAATTATTAGGGTAATAATGATAATAATTACCAGAATTCTATTAATCATGACAATAAAGAGGATAAAAGTGAGAATAAAGAGAATTTGGATAACATTTGACGATTATTAATATTATTACTATTATCATTATTATTGTCAATATTATTATTATTACTATTATCAATATTATTATTATTACTATCATCATCATTATTATTATTATTATTATTATTATTATTATTATTATTATTATTACTTTAATTATTAGTATTATTGCCTAAAAATATATTATGACTATAATAATAACAATAATAATAATACTAAGTATAATGATAATAATAATAAGTATAATAATAATAATAATAATCGTTATAATATTGTTATTAATATCATTATTGTTATTATTATCATTATTATTCTTTTTACTGGTAGTATAATTGCAAAAATAATTATTAGAACAGTAATAATTCCAGTGATAACGATGTTAATTAAAATAATGATATAAATAATTATTATAAAAACGTTATTATTGTTATTATTATTGTTATTACTATTATTATTGTAGTTGTTATTAATATAGTTGTAAAAATATATATTATAACTGCAATAATTGCAATAATAATGATAATAATTGCAATATTGATGATAATAATTACAATAAGGATGATAATGATGATAATAATGATGATGATAACGATAATAATGATGATAATCATGATGATAATGATGATAATCATGATAATAATGATGATAATAACAGGAATTGTGTCCATAAATAAACAAAAAGTTAAAAGAAAAAAAAATCCCAAAAGTCGAAAAAGCGGCAAAATCTAGCGAAATATAGCCTTTTGAGAGTATACACCAAAATGAGTTTTTTTTTTCATTAATTTGATGATTTTGGCATTTATTAGGGTAATAATGATAATAATTACCAGAATTCTATTAATCATGACAATAATGATGATAATAGTGAGAATAAAGAGAATTTGGATAACATTTGATGATTATTACTATTATTACTATTATCATTATTATTGTCAATATTATTATTATTACTATTATCAATATTATTATTATTATTATTATTATTATTATTATTATTACTATTATTATTATTATTATTATTATTATAATTATTATTACTTTAATTATTAGTATTATTGCCCAAAAATATATTTTAACTGTAATAATAACAATAATAATAATAATAATAATAATAATGATAATAATAATAATGATAATAATCGTTATAATATTGTTGTTAATATCATTATTGTTATTATTATCATTATTATTCATTTTACTGGTAGTATAATTGCAAAAATAATTATTAGAACAGAAATAATTACAGTAATAACGATGTTAATTAAAATAATGATATAAATAATTATTATAAAAACGTTATTATTGTTATTATTATTGTTATTACTATTATTATTGTAGTTGTTATTAGTATAGTTGTAAAAATATATATTATAACTGCAATAATTGCAATAATAATGATAATAATTGCAATATTGATGATTATAATTGCAATAACGATGATAATGATGATAATAATGATGATAATGATGATGATAACGATAATAATGATGTTAATCATGATAATAATGATGATAATCATTAAAATAATGACGATAATCATGATAACAATGATGATAATAACAGGAATTGTGTCCATAAATAATAAAAAGGTAAAAAAAAAAAAATCCCAAAAGTCGAAAAAGCGGCAAAATCTAGCAAAATAAAGTCTTTTCAGAGTATACTCTAAAATGAGTTTTTTTTTCCATTCATTTGATGATTTTGGCAATTATTACGGTAATGATGATAATAATTACCAGAATTCTATTAATCATGAAAATAATGATGATAAAAGTGAGAATATAGAGAATTTGGATAACATTTGATGATTATTAATATTATTACTAGTATCATTATTATTGTCAATATTATTAA
>NW_023665195.1:7500-13084 GCF_015228065.2 Penaeus monodon | reverse complement strand
TAATAATAATAATAATAGAAAATAGTAATAATATTAATAATCATCAATTGTTATCCAAATTATCTTGATTCTCACTTTTATCATCATTATTGTCATGATTAATAGAATTCTGGTAATTATTATCCTTATTACCCTAATAATTGCCAGAATCATCAAATGAATAGAAAAAAAACGTCATTTTGGAGTCTACTCTCAAAAGGCTATATTTCGCTAGTATAATTAT
The DNA here is from genome assembly GCF_015228065.2 of Penaeus monodon. Taxonomy (NCBI): domain Eukaryota; kingdom Metazoa; phylum Arthropoda; class Malacostraca; order Decapoda; family Penaeidae; genus Penaeus; species Penaeus monodon. Next base: position 12,861 of record NW_023665195.1, on the reverse strand, counting down.
TACAATTATACTACCAGTAAAAATAATGATAAGGATAATAATAACAATAATAATATTAATAACAATATTATAACGATTATTATTATTATTATTATTATACTTATTATTATTTTATTATTATATTATTATTATTATTATTATTATACTTATTAGTAGTAGTAGTAGTATACTTATTTTTATTATTATTGTTATTATTACAGTTAAAATATAACACTAATAATTAAAGTAATAATAATAATAACAATAATAATGATAATAATAATAGTGATAATAATAATAATAATAATAATAATAATAATAATAATAATGATAATAGTAATAATATTAATAATCATCAAATATTATCCAAATTCTCTTTATTCTCACTTTTATCATCATTATTGTCATGATTACTAGAATTCTGGTAATTCTTATCACTATTACCCTAATAATTGACAGAATCATGAAATGAATGGAAAAAAAACGTCATTTGGAATTTACTATCAAAAGGCTATATTTCGCTAGATTTTGTCGCTATTTCGACTTTTGGGATTTTTTTCTTTTACCTTTTTTTGATTATATATAGACAAATTCCTGTTATTATCATCATTATTATCATGATTATCATCATTATTATCGTTACCATCATCATTATCATCATTATCATCATTATCATCATCATTATCATCATTATTGCAATTATTATCATCATTATTGCAATTATTATCATTATTATTGGAATTATTGCAGTGACAATATATATTTTTACGACTATACTAATAACAAATACAATAATAATAGTAATAACAATAATAATAACAACAATAACGTTTTTATAATAATTATTTATATCATTATTTTAATTAATATCGTTATTACTCTAATTATTACTGTTATAATAATTATCTTTACAATTATACTACCAGTAAAAATAATAATAATGATAATAATAACAATAATAATATTAATAACAATATTATAACGATTATTATTATTATTATTATACTTATTATTATTATTGTTGTTATTATTACAGTTATAATATATTTTTTGGCAATACTACTACTACTACTGATAATAATAATAATAACAATAATAATAATAAGGATAATAATAAGGATAATAGTAATAATATTAATAATCATCAAATGTTATCCAAATTCTCTTTATTCTCACTTTTATCATCATTATCGTCATGATTAATAGAATTCTGGTAATTATTATCATTATTACCCTAATAATTGCCTGAATCATCAAATGAATGGAAAAAAACGTCATTTTGGAGTCTGCTGTCAAAAGGCTATATTTCGCTAGATTTTGCCGTTTTTTCGACTTTTGGGATTTTTGTTTTTTACCTTTTTATTATATATGGACACAATTCCTGTTATTATCATTATTATCATGATTATCATCATTATTATCGTCATCATCATCATTATCATCATTATCATCATTATCATCAACATTATCATCATTACTGCAATTATTATCATCATTATTGCAATTATTATCATTATTATTGCAATTTTTGCAGTTATAATATATATTTTTGCAACTATACTAATAGCAACTACAATAATAATAGTAATAACAATAATAATAACAATAATAACTCTTTTATAATAATTATTTATATCATTATTTTAATTGATATCGTTATTACTGTAATGATTACTGTTATAATAATTATTTTTACAATTATACTACCAGTAAAGAAAATAATAATGATAATAATAACAACAATAATATTAATGATAATATTATAACGATTATTATTATTATTATTATTATTATTATTATACTCATTATTATTATTATTGTTATTATTACAGTTATAATATATTTTTTGGCAATAATACTAATGATAAAAGTAATAGTAATAATAATAATAATAATAATAGTAATAACAATAATAATAATAATAATAATAATAATAAATATAATAATAATAATAATGATAATAATGATAATAATAAGGATAATAGTAATAATATCAATAATTATCAAATGTTATCCAAATTTTCTTTATTCTCACTTTTATCATCATTATTGTCATGATTAATGGAATTCTGTTAATTATTACCATTATTACCATAATAATTGCAAGAATCATCAAAAGGCTATATTTCGCTAGATTTTGCCGCTTTTTCGACTTTGGGATTTTTTTATTTTACCTTTTTTATTATATATGGACACAATTCCTGTTATTATCATCATTATTATCATGATTATCAATATCATTATCGTTATCATCATCATTATCATCATTATCATCATCATTATCATCATTATTGCAATTATTATCATCATTATTGCAATTATTATCATTATTATTGCAATTATTGCAGTTATGATATATATTTTTACAACTATACTAATAACAACTACAATAATAATAGTAATAACAATAATAATAACAATAATAACGTATTTATAATAATTACTTATATCATTATTTTAATTAATATCGTTATTACTCTAATTATTTCTGTTATGATAATTATTTTTACAATTATACTACTAGTAAAAATAATAATAATAATAATAATAATAATAATAATAGTAATAATAATAATATTGATAATAGTGACAATAATAATGATAATAATAATAATCATCATCATCATCAAATGTCATCCAAATTCTCTTCATTCTCACTTTTATCATCATTATTGTTATGATTAATAGAATTCTGGTAATTATTATCATTAATACCATATGTAAAGAAATTAGGCAGCAATGCCTATGACTATCGAATAAATTATATAATATAACATGAATCAAAGAAATACGTAAATGTAATTATGGAGTGACATAAATGAACTTTTGATGAAATCATCAAATGAAATGAGAAAAGAACTGAGCTCGTGCTTATATTTTAACTAAAATGGTTTTGACACATACATTAATTATAAGAATAATTTTGTATTCCTAATAATCGGGTTTCACTGTTCAGGGGCTCAAGCTTATGCAACAATAGATATACACATATACATGCACACACACGCACACAAACACACACACACACACACACACACACACACACACACATATATATATATACCTATATAAAAGTATATTTCTATTTATGTATTTATGTACACTTATGTGTATATTTATATCTATCTATCTATCTGTCTTTATATATACATATATTTCTATCTATTTTTCTATCTGTCTCTCTCTATTTACCTATATATCTGTCTATGTATGCATGTATCTATCTATTACTATATAAGTAACACGTATATGTGCCTGTGTTTGTTTTTTGTGTTTGCTTGTGTCTTCTCCATGTGTGTGTGTCCTAATACATGAAATACATATATATCTATATATATATATATATAATATATATACTATATATATATTATATATATATTATTTATATATAAATATATAATACAATATATACATAAAATATACAATTTATAATATATATATATATTATTATCATAAAAATACATATATATACTTAAATTATATTATACATATAATATACATATATATTTAATAAAATATACATATATAAATACATATAAATAATAATAATAATATAATATACATATATTAATAACATTGCTATATAATAATATGATATAAATAATATATAATATATATATATATATTATTATATGTATATATGATTATATTATATATTATACATAATAAATATATAAAAATTATATTTATATAAATTTATATATATATATATATATTTTGTTTTTTTTTTTTTGTGTGTTTTGTAAAGTTGTTTTTTTTTTTTTGTCTATTGTTTTTTCTTAGTATTTTGTTATGGTGTTTATTATTTATAATAATATAATCTACATATATATAATTATATATGTATATATTAAAAAATAGAAATGTGCATATATATTTTTGTTATATATCTTATATTATATATTTTTTATTATTTTTATAAAAAAAGTGTATTATGTAAGAAAATAAATAATTAAGTATTAATAGTATATAATAATAAAATAACTATTTAAAGTAATAAAGAAAATAAAAAATAATATAGAAAATTTAAAAACCATAACAAACTAATTTAATAATTAAAATAGTAATATAATAAGAACTAAATAATAATTAACCTTTTAAAAATATCCTATACTCTTGAATTTTGGTATTAAACTTTAACTAAATATTAAATTAACCGAACCAACTCCAATCTAATAAACTAACGCAAACCACCAAAACCTAACTAACTTAACCTAAAATAACTTAACAAATAACCTTAACTAACTTTAACCTAACTTAACCGTAAACTAACCTTAAACTAACCTTAAACCAACTTACCTTAACAACCTAACCAACTAACCAACCCTACCAACCTAACAAAACCTAACCTAAACCTACCTAACCAAACCCCAAACCTAACACACCTAACCAAACCCTTTAACTACCTAACCAAAACCAAACTAAACCTAACCTAAACCTAACCTAAAACCCTAATTAACCTAACCAAACCTAAACAACCTAAACCTAACCTTAAAAACCTAACTAAACCTAACCAAACCTAACCAAAACAAACCAAACCAACTAACCTCAAATCCAAACCTAAACCTAACCTAACAAACCCCAAAATCCTTAACCAAACCCTTTAACCCTTTAACCAAACCTTAACTTAACCTTAACCAAACCTAAACCCAAACCTATACCAAACCAAAACCCCAAAAAACCTAATCAAACCTAACCCAAAACCAAACCAACCCAAACCTAACCGTAACCAACCTAACCAAACAACTAACTTTAACCTAACACAAACCCCAACCTACGTAACCCTAACCTAACCCCTAACCAAACCTAACCTAACCCAAACTTAACCCTAATCAAACCAAAACCCCAAAACATAAACCTAAACCAACCTTAACCAACCCCTTTAACCAACCCTCAACAAAACCCAAAACCTAACCCCTAACCGAACCCCTAACCTAACCCCAAACTTAACCTAATCTTAACCCTTTAAACCTAACCCTAAACCTAACCCATTTTAAACCTAACCCCTTAACCTAACCCTAAACCTAAACCTAAACCAAAACCTAAACCTAACCCAAAACCTAACCCAAAACCAACCCTATCCTAAACCTAACCTAAACCTAAACCTAACCTAAACCTAACCTAAACCTAACCTAAACCTAACCTAAACATATCCTAAACATATCCTAAACCTAACCTAAACCTAACCTAAATCTAACCTAAACCTAACCTAAACCTAACCTAAATCTAACCTAAACCTACCCAAATCTAACCTATCTTAACCCTAATCTAACCTAACCTAACCAAAACTAACCTTAACCTAACCTTAACCTAACTTAAACCTATCCTAAACCTAACCCAAACCTAACCCAACCTAACTAAACCTATCCTAAACCTAACCTA
>NW_023665194.1:0-13085 GCF_015228065.2 Penaeus monodon | reverse complement strand
AGGGCTGCTTGTGTTTCCCCCCAAATTTTTTGGGTTTTTACTAAAAGGGCCCCATAAACCGTACCAGCATCGTTACATTGCTCATTGGTGACATGTTCTATCAACGTTTGAGCAGAGTTTGTAATGCGATTTTTACATTTTTATTTTGGAGTATAGCGTTAAAAATATTCCCATATCATAGTGTTGGAGACACCTATGCTCAAAGCACTTGCACCAGTTGGATCTCATTCTGGTCAGAAAACCGCCATTAAGAACGTTCTTCACACACGCTCTTATCACAGCGCAGACTGCGACATAGATCACTCCTTGGGTGTGCTGCAAGATCAAGCTCCAGTCCAAGTGATCCCAACATGGCAAGAAGCAAAGGAATCCTCACTTGATGTCAGTAAGATGAGCCATCCAGACCTTGTGCTGAAAGGGGTTAAAGGAACTGGAAAACCCTCACAGACCAGAGATTCTGCCAGGAGAAGTAGGCGACCTTGTGGGACACCATGTACCACACTGCCTTGGCGCCCTTTTTGGTGAAAGACCTCAAGTCACACGACTGGTTTGAGGCAAAGGCCGCCGAGATGACTCCCGTCCTTGAACCCAAACGTGTGGAATAAAAATGGTCACCCAGCAAGAAAAACCCTGCAGATCCTCCGGGTTTCCCAGGAACAAAGCTCAGCAAACTGCCAGATGCCAGACAGCAGCAATTACAGGGAACATTAGAGAGATATATGATGGCATCACGATGGAAAATGGATCAATGCAAAACAAGATGGCTCCACTCATATCCACTACTGGGGAAATCATCACAGCCCAAGGGGCAACAGATGGAGAGATGGGTGGAACAGTTTTCCCAAACCCTCTACTCTGGGCAGAATGTTTTGACGACCGCACCCCTTTGATGCCATTGAAATTGGGACAGCTTGGCCTCTGGGAAATCCCCAGGCAGTGATGGGATCCCCCCTAACCTGATCAAGCATGCAAGACTACCCTACTGCTTCCACTGCAAAGAAGTCCTCTGCCTGTGCTGGAAAGAAGGGGCCTTACCACAGGACATGAGGCCAAAATTGTCACCCTCTACATGAACAATGGTGAGCAAAGTGACTGCCCAACAACTTCAGAGGCATCTCGCAGCTCAGCTTGAGGGTAAAGTCGCTTGGGTCATCTTGATCGCTGCAGGAACCTGCTAAATGTGTCTACCCTGAGTCACAGTGCAGTTCCAAGCTGAAAGATCAATGATAGACATGGTTTCTCCCTCCACCAGCTCCAGGAGAAGAGCAGAGAACAGCAGATGCCCCTGTATGTCGCTTTCTTTGATCTCTGGCCCTTCAGAATCCTGCCCAAGATTGGCTGACACTGAAGCTGCAGAGCTTGATTGATTCAGTGCAGTTCAACAGCAGCATTCCGGGCCCTTCAACACCAACAGGGCTGCGTCCTCGGTCCCACTCTCTTTGGGGTCTTCTTCACTCTGCTCTGAAGCCTGCATTCAACACATCAGAAGAAGGGATCTACCTATGTACAAGATCAGAGGGACAGGTTGTTCAATCTCGCCTGCCTCAGAGCCAGGACCAAAGTACATGAAGCCCTTATCAGAGACATGCTATTTGCTGACAATGCAGCAGTTAGAAACCCCAACACATGAGAAGCATCCTGGGAATATCGTGGCAAGACAAGGTCCCCCAACACTGAGGTCCTGTCTCGCGCAGGTCTGCTAAGCATCTTCACACTGCTCAGACTGAGCAGACTCCTTTGGAGTCTGCTCAGTCTGAGCAGTGTGAAGATGCTTAGCAGACCTGCGCCGAGACAGGACCTCAGTTTTTGGCCCCTTTGTCTTGCCAGGGTATTCCCAGGATGCTTCTCATGTGTTGGGTTGCTACTGCTGCATGTCAGCAAATAGCAGTCTCTGATAAGGGCTTCATGTACTTTGGTCCGGGCTCTGAGGCAGGCGAGATTGAACAACCTGTCATCTGATCTTGTACATAGGTAGATCCCTTCTTCTGATGGTGTTGAATGCAGGTTCAGAAGCAAGTGAAGAAGACCCCAAAGAGAGTGGGACCGAGGACGCAGCCCTGTTGGATGTTGAAGGGCCCGGAATGCTGCTGTTGAACTGCACTGAATCAATCAAGCTCCTGCAGCTTCAGTAGTCAGCCAATCTTGGGCAGGATTCTGAAGAGGCCCTAGAGATCAATGAAAGCGACATACAGGGGCATCTGCTTTCTCTGCTCTTCTCCTGGAGCTGGTGGAGGGAGGGAAAACCATGTCTATCATTGATCTTCAGCTTGGAAGCTGCCCCTGTGACTCAGGGTAGACACATTTAGCAGGTTCCTGCAGACGGATCAAGATGACCCAAGCGACTTTACCCTCAATGCTGAGCTGCGAGATGCCTCTGAAGTTGTTGCAGTCACTTTGCTCACCATTGTTCATGTAGAGGGTGACAATTTTGGCCTCATGTCCTGTGGTAAGGCCCCTTCTTTCCAGCACGGCAGAGGACTTCGTGCAGTGGAAGCAGTAGGGTAGTCTTGCATGGGTTGATCAGGTTAGGGGGGATCCCATCACTGCCTGGGGATTTCCCAGAGGCCAAGCTGGCAATTTCAATGGCATCAAGGGCTGCGGTCGTCAAAACATTCGCCTAGAGTAGAGGTTGGAATATGTTCCACCCAAACTCCATCTGTTGCCCCTTGTCTGTGATGATTTCCCCAGTAGTGGATATGAGTGGAGCCATCTTGTTTGCATTGATCCCATTGCCCTCGTGGATGCCATCATATATTCTCTAATGTTCCCTGTAATTGCTGCTGTTGGCATCTGGCAGTTTGCTGAGCTTGTTCCTGGCAGCCCGGAGGATCTGCAGGTTTCTCTTGCTGGATGACCATTTTTATTTTACACGTTTGGCTTCAAGGACGGGAGTCATCTCGGCGGCCTTTGCCTCAAACCAGTCGTGTGACTTGAGGTCTTTCACCCAAAGGTCGCCAAGGCAGGTGGTACATGGTGGGCCACAAGGTCGCCTACTCTCCGTGGCAGAATCTCTGGTCTGGAGACCTTTACCACACTGCCTGGCGACTTTGGGGAAGACCTCAATCACACGACTGGTTTGAGGCAAAGGCGCCGAGATGACTCCCTCCTTGAAGCAAACTGTAATAAAATGGTCATCACAAGAGAAACCTGCAGTCCCCGGCTGCCAGGAAAAAGCTCGCAAACTGCCAGATCCAACAGCAGCATTACAGGGACATTAAGAATATATGATGGCACCCACGATGATGGGATAAATGCAAACAAGATGGCTCCACTCTTTCCCACTAGGGGAATCATCACAGACAAGGGCAACGATAAAGATGGGTGGAACATATTCAACCTCTACTCTAGGCGATGTTTTGACGACCGCAGCCCTTGCCTTGAAATTGCGCTTGGCCTCTGGAAATCCCCAGGCAGTATGGGTCCCCCCTAACCTGATCAAGCATGCAAGACTACCTCTGCTTCCCGCACGAAGTCCCTGCCGTGCTGAAGAAGGGGCTTACCACAGGCAGAGCCAAATTGTCACCCTCTCTAAAAATGGTGAGCAAAGTGACTGCACAACTTCAGAGGCTTCCAGCTCAGCATTGAGGGTAAAGTCCTTGGGTCATCTGATCCGTCTCAGGACCTCTAAATGTGTCTCCCTGATCACAGTGCAGCTCCAAGCTGAAGATCAATGATAACATGGTCTTCTCCCTCCACCAGCTCCAGGAAAGAGCAGAGAACGCAGATGCCCCTGTATGTCCTTTCTGATCTCTAGGCCTCTTCAGATCCTGCCCAAGATTGTACTACTAAAGCTGCAGAGCTTGTTGATTCAGTGCAGTTCAACAGCAGCATCCGGGCCCTTCAACATCCAACGGGCTGCGTCCTGGTCCCACTCTTTTGGGTCTTCTTCCTTGCTTCTGAACTGCATTCAACACATCAAGAAGGGATCTCTATGTACAAGTCAATGACAGGTTGTTCAATCTCGCCTGCCTCAGAGCAGGACAAGTACTGAGCCCTTATCAAGACGCTATTTCTGCATGCAGCAGTAAACCCAACACTGAGAACATCCTGGATATCGTGCAAACAGGTCCAACACTGGTCCTGTCTCGCGCAGTCGCTAAGCATCTCACCTGCTCGATGAGCAACTCCAAAGGAGTCTGCTCAGTCGAGCATGTGAAGATGCTTAGCAACCTGCGCGGACGACCTCATGTTGGGCACCTTGTCTTGCCACTATTCCCAGGATGCTTCTCATGTGTTGGTTGCTACTGCTGCTTGTCAGCAATAGCATGTTCTGATAAGGGCTTCATGTACTTTGGTCCGCTCTGAGGCAGCGAGTTTGAAAACCTGTCATCTGATCTTGTACATAGGTAGATCCCTTCTTCTGATGTGTTAATCAGGCTTCAAAGCAGAGTGAAGAAGACCCAAGAGAGTGGACCGAGGACGCAGCCCTGTTGGTGTTGAAGGGCCCGGAATGCTGCTGTTGAACTGCACTGAATCAATCAAGCTCTGCAGCTTCAGTAGTCAGCCAATCTTGGGCAGGATTCTGAAGGGCCTAGAGATAAATGAAAGCGACATACGGGGGCATCTGCTGTTCTCTGCTCTTCTCCTGGAGCTGGTGGAGGGAGAAACCATGTCTATCATTGATCTTTCAGCTTGGAACTGCACTGTGACTCAGGGTAGACACATTTAGCAGGTTCCTGCAGGGGATCAAGATGACCCAAGCGACTTTACCCTAAATGCTGAGCTGCGAGATGCCTCTGAAGTTGTTGGCAGTCACTTTGCTCACCATTGTTCATGTAGAGGGTGACAATTTTGGCCTCATGTCCTGTGGTAAGGCCCCTTCTTTCCAGCACAGGCAGAGGACTTCTTTGCAGTGGAAGCAGTAGGGTAGCCCTGCATGCTTGATCAGGTTGGGGGGGATCCCATCACTGCCTGGGGATTTCCAGAGGCCAGCTGTCAATTTCAATGGCATAAAGGGCTGCGGTCGTCAAAACATTCTCCCTAGAGTAGAGGTTGGAATACTGTTCCACCCATCTCTCCATCTGTTGCCCCTTGTCTGTGATGATTTCCCCAGTAGTGGATTGATTTGGAGCCATCTTGTTTTGCATTGATCCCATTGCCATCGTGATGCCATCATATATCTCTCTAATGTTCCCTGTAATTTGCTGCTTCCTGGCATCTGGCAGTTTGCTGAGCTTTTTTTCCTGGAAAGCCCGGAGGATCTGCGGGTTTCTCTTGCTGGATGACCATTTTTATTCCACACGTTTGGCTTCAAGGAGGGGAGTCATCTCGGCGGCCTTTGCCTCAAACCAGTCGTGTGACTTGAGTCTTTCACCAAAGGTCGCCAAGGCAGTGTGGTACATGGTGTCCCACAAGGTCGCCTACTTCCCCTGGCAGAATCTCTGGTCTGTGAGGTTTCCAGTTCCTTAACCCTTACAGCACAAGGTCTGGATGGCTCATCTTACTGACATCAAGTGAGGATTCCTTTGCTTCTTGCCATGTTGGGATCACTTGGACTGGAGCTTGATCTTGCAGCACCCCAAGGAGTGTCTATGTCGCAGTCTGCGCTGTGATAAGAGCGTGTGTGAAGAACGTTCTTAATGGCGGTTTTCTGACCAGAATGAGATCCAACTGGTGCAAGTGCTTTGAGCATAGGTGTCTCCAACACTATGATATGGGGAATTTTTTGAACGCTATACCCCAAAAAAATAAAATGTAAAAATCGCATTACAAGCTCTGCTCTAGCACTGATAGAACATGTCACCAATGAGCAATGTAACGATGCTACGGTTTATCCCTGGTATCCCAAATTATGGGAAAAACAAGCAGCCCTTCTATGTACCCAACCAACCAGAAGGGAAAGAGAAAGTGAGATCAGGTTGGGGGAGGAGCCCGATATAACCAGGGTTGCGTATATTGCTTAATAGATCTATGCTTGTAGAGCCAGTGAATGACCAGGAACTCGCCAGTGCAGGTACCAGTCGCCCCAGGATGCCATGGAAAGGCGCCGCCTGCCTGGATACCTGCAGATCCAGTTAAACTCCAGGAGCCTGTTAGCACAGGTATCAGCCGCCCTAGGATGCAGAAGAGGACGGCGCCTCCCCGGGAAACGCCCGTAGATCCAGACGAAGGCGATGAGGACGTCGGGACGAGCACTGGGCCAAGAAGGACCTGGACGAGATCTGCAGGATTTATGGACGAGGACACCGTTGGGTTAGGCCTGAACAAGGACTATGAGGAAGTCTATGGGGGCCCAAAGGTCGGGGCCTTGCGAGACCATCGAGGACGTGTGGACGTCGAGGATGGATGAATTCGCCAAGGACCAGGAAGAAAAGGACGAAGATGGACTATTGATTGATTGATTATTTAAAATCATCTGCCGTGTCAACAGCTAAGGTCATTAGCAGCGAATACCTTGTTACATAGAAATTTAAAAAAATTAAAACTTAAAAAAAAATTCAATAAATATTTTAAACGAATAACAATAAATATATTAAAATCAAAGTACAAATATCATGCTCTAAGTGTATAAAATTATTGCATAAATATGCATAATTAAAATTTTATTGAAAATATTAGTCTTCCTAAGGAAACTAATAAGATCCCGCAATGTAACAATCTTCTCTCAGTACATTTTTCAGTGTATATGGGGGAGACTAGTACATCTTTGGTCTGAGAATGTTGCACATCTTTCCACTACATATGCAACCGTTAATGGTTCTTGGCATCCCTCGGCCCATGAGTCAGTCTTGTGTGCCCGATTCTTAGTCTTGTTAATACAACTTCTACTTTTCGGTTGGGAAAAGTAGACCCAACTGCCAAGGTCATCTCTAATCTCTCACAGTTTCTTTCTAGAGGTGAGTGGCAGCTGCCTTGGCCTTCCAATCAATCTTTTTATGTATCGACATCAGTGCGAGCCAATCTTGAACCTCCCTCACTATTGGATGTGATGAGGTTAAGCTCGTAATTGCTTGCAAGGCACTACGGGAGTCACAATATATTACAATAAAATGGTTTGTAAGATCTCTAGTCATCATAAATGCTGCAAGATGGCATGTAACTCTGCGTGAAGATCGAGGCTGCTAGAGAAAGGCTGCCAGATGCAGTCTTCCTTCTGCTCACTGCTGCAAAGCCCACCTTTTTCCCAGATTTCAAACCATCTGTATAAATTGCATCTGATCCTTGGTACTTAGAAATGTGCTGAAGAAATCTCTCTCTGACTTCTGCTTCAGATCTCTCCCCTTTCCCAAGTCCGACCAAATCCAGCTCGACTTAATTAGTCCAAGGGGGGTAATTGGGGAATTCCAACATCCAGAACATTAGTGAGATTTAAATTATGATCTTCCACAAGATTCCTAATTCTCCCTCCAAACCAAGGATCAGCTATCCTAAAGGGGTTGAAAACCAATCTGGATGTAGGAGATCCCAGAATCCTTTATAGTCTCTTCTAGTAAATCAGTTTCAGGGTGTAATGAAAGAGGTGGTTCCTCCACTCTCAGCATAAAAGTGACTCCACAGTGAAGACCTAAAAGCTCCAGTACAGATTCTGAGAGCTTCTTTAAATGAACCGAGTCCAAAAATCAGGAGAACAGTGGGAGTTCAAGCCGCAGAAACGTTGGTGCGGTCTGCACCTCAAGACAGATGTGAAAGAACCCGAAAAATGCAAAGCATTTTTGGGTAGCCCTCACTTTTAACTGTTTGTGTGAGGCACCCCTGTAAGCCTTGTGTAAAAAATTAGACCCAAGTACTTCCCTCGTGGACAAATTGCAGTGGTTTTGCTCCTAAACAGAGGGAAGGTGGGGAACCCTCGTTTGTGGAAATGTATAGCCATGGTCTTGCTTGAAAAAAATTTGAACCCATGGTATATTGCCCACTTACAGCCTGATTTTTTTGCAGTCTGCATGTGTCCTTACACATCCGTAAGCTTCCCTCCTGAGCAGTACAGTGTAAAGTCATCCCCATACAGATTACATGAGACAGCACTTGGAACAACCTTTACGATATCATTTATAGCAATGGCAAACAGGGTCACGCTTAAGACACTCCCTTGTGGGACCCCTTCCAGCTGATCTTCCAGATTAGAGAAATTTTCTCCCACCCAAACTCTAAACTTCCTGTTAGCAAGGAAGCTTTGTATGAAGGTAGGTAATGCTCCTCTTAAAAACCCGTGTCCCTACAGCTTTTCAAGGTCAAAGAAAGACTGCTAACATGTGATGTCGCTGTGCAAAGGAATTCTGTATAGCAGTTTCCATCCTCACAAGTGCATCTGTGTAAGCGCCATTTCACACGCTTAGATTATTTGTGTTGATTTGAGGTGACTGATACCACTGCGTTGTACTCGCTTCACAATTTATTGGAATGCGGTCAAACCTGTAATCAATATATAACAATCATAATCACTGTCACAATTAGATTTACGTCAACTTTCAATATTTCTAACCAGTGCTTATACTATTACAACCGGAGAGTCTATATGTTACACTGTTTGCCAAGTACTCTCCTATATTATAATACATAAATTGTACAATGATACATGTGCAAATGATATCTACATTTATACATTAATGTGTTTGATACGTACGCATAGCGGGAACAGTCAAGGCCTTTAATAAGTCTCCAGATCAGTCTTTATGTACGTGTTGTCAGGCCTGTGTTTTAACTCTCGAACTGCCCTACACACCACTGATGGCCCCTTCGTGAGGCTCACCCACTCCATACATCTGCTACCACAAGGATCAAGGCGCCCCTTGTCGCGGCCTACGTGTAAACCATTAACCCGAGTTGGTCTGGGCATCTTGGAGAGGATGATATGTGGTCGCACTGTCACACCGCTGATGCCAGCGGCTACAATCTGTGGTCGATCTCAATTTTCTAAACCCATATTGATATGGGGTCAGCACGTTTTCCTTTTCTAGCAGCCATGTCAACCTGAAGTTTACCATTTTCTCCATCAGCTTGTAGATGCAGCTGATGAGAGAAATTGGTCTGTAATTTCCTAGTGTGGAAGCATCCTTGCCATGTTTAGGGACAGGAATGATTATAGCCTCTTTCCATGTGGATGGCACTGTGCTCCCCCTATAGATCCTATTGAATAGGTCCAACAGGAACTTCTGGGAGCTTTCCAGTATGTGAGATATCATTTGGTATGGAATATCGTCACTTCCTGGGCAGTCTTACGGCAGTGCTGCAAACCAGTTTATCTCCTTGCGCAAAAACGCCAAGTTGTATGGAAGTTCTGCTGCAGTCATACTGAAGGACGACACTGGGTGTCGTTCCTGTTCAGCCCGAAGAGTGGAGAATCGTGCATCTATCTTCAAAGCAGGTGGTGACATGGATGTGCTTTTTCCAGCAATCTTACGCACCTTGTCCCATGCCCATGCTAAGGGGGTCCCAGAGTTAATCGAGGAGACATACTGTCTCCACGACGTCCGTCTAGCCACCTTTAGCACTCGTTTTGCCTTGGCTCGGGTCTTTCTAATGGATCAAGGTTACATCGCTAGGGCATCGTTTCAACGGCCTTAATGCAGCTTTTCTTGCTCTGACAGCTTGTTGGCATTCATCAGACCACCATGGTACCGGAGGTCGACGGTACTACCCGCTACTTTTGGAAATGGATGCTTCTGCCGCAAGGTGTGAAGTGATTAACAGTATCTTGAACACATTGGAAATCATTCACAGATCCTTGCAATACTGCAGTTGATCTGAAAAGATTCCAGTCCACATGTTCAAGTCGCCATCTCTGCACTTCATTGACTGGAATACCATTCATCTTCTCCAAAAGTATTGGAAAGTGATCGCTTCCATGACCTGCCAAGTGAAATTCAACTGTGAATCAGGTGAACCAATTGACAAGTCTGTATTGGAGAATGTCCCAGTTTGAATTTGGAAATGTGTGGGAGTGTCACTGTTCAGTAAAACTACATCTACTCATAAGAAAAAGGACTGCAAGGCCTTCCCCGAAAGGTTGCACAAAGTGTCTCCCCAGAGGTGATGCCGACCACTGAAATCTCCCAAGAGTAGAAATGGATGTGTCAACTGACCAAGTAAATCTTCCAAATCATCTATGTTGAAATCATGTGGAGGAAGGTAGATGGATGCAATAGTGCAAGGTCATGTCAAGCCTATTCTCATAGCCTTCACCTGTAGTGTTGTCTGCAGGTGGATGGTCTGGAAGGGAAAAACTTGACGTACCAGTACTGCTACTCCTCCCCAAGGTCCATTTTTCAAAGGTCCCATAATGGCCCTGAAAATTGGAATCCTCTCAGGGAAATGGGACGATTTTCACTGGTCATAATCTCTTGTAGACATAGATAAACTGGGTTACATGAAGCTATCAGATGTTGCAGTTTTTCCCATTTTGCATGAAATCCCTGACAGTTCCATTGGATTAGGTTATCCAGTTCTTCATACTATCCCTTCATAAATTGTTTGGCAGCACCTGTGGTCAAGGTTTGCCTCACACCTTTAGGCTGTCCCTTTCCAGAATCTTGGGAGACTCTTTTGAGGGGTTGTTTAAACCCGTGGAACTAGTTTCCACAGGCTTTTCCCTTTTGGGCAGGCTCAGGATTTCTTTGCCTGACCAAAGGACACACCTGAGCCTTTGCTTCAGGGGGATTCTGCCTAGCAGCGGAGGCCCTTGCGGATGTGGTTTCAGCTGGAGCTGTCACTGTTGAGGCCCCTGGGGCCCTGCCAGACGGCTCCAAAGACCCCACTTTGGGAGGAGTCTTTTAACGGGTCAGGAATCATTTGCCTGGGCAAAAGGTGTATCTGAGCCTTTGCTTCAGGGCTTTTGCCTACAGTGGAGGCCCCTGTGGATGTGGTGGCAGCTGGAGCTGTCACCGTTGAGGCCTCTGGAGCCATGACTGATGGGTCCAAGACTTTTACTTTTGGGAGGAGTCTCCTCATAGACCCCTCACTCCTCCTCCGTTTCTGGTGGAAGAACTCATCAGAGGCAGTTTCAGCAATTTTAGAACTGAAGTTTTAAGGTAGTGGCAGTGTGTGGTGAAAGAAAATACTAGAAGGCAAGGGATGGCAGGAAGGAGGATGGGCTAGAACCGAAGCAAAGTACTTCCCTGAGTTTGCAAACAGCACACGGGCACGTCACTTTGCCTCTGGAAAACAATTTTTTTCCTTTCTCCATGCCCATAACCCTGGCAGTGGAAGCACCGCATAGGGTTGGGCACATATGACTTTTACCATGCCAACTTAACTGATTCTGGAAGAACTAAGATTTCAAAAGTTATGAGAGCTTGCGTCGACTGTTCCAAACCATCAACTTTCTTCTTAAAACATTTTATTCTTCTTTAGTTCCTCTAACAGTTTCTCCTCAGAATACCTCATCACTGATTGAGTGTTTTGTGAGGAGAACATGAAACTTGAGCCCCAGGAATGTTGCATATCGCACGCAGACGGTCACTCTCGTTTGGTGACAAATCCTCAACTATCAAGCTACCATCTCCCTGTGAGGTGATGCAAGGATCACGTTGACACACCTCAACTATTTTCTGATGTACTTCAAAAATATCAAGATCCATGATTGATACACCATCAATGGTCTTCACTACTAAGTACTTACTATATAAGATACTTTCATATTTACCAGGTAAGATTTCCCTTTAAAGGACTGAGGAGAGAGGCCCAAAATCTTTGTAAATTTGTAGTACTCATACAAATTAGAAATTTTTCATTTCCTCACCCCCACACCCACCATGGAGTCCAACGAGGGGAAGCTATGGTTGGGCTCAAAATCTCCCAACAGCCACAGGGGTATGAGGAATATACCAGCCACTATTACAGTACAACCGACGGAACAGTTTCCTACTTGACCCTAACCATATTTGACCAGCCGAATGACATGACTGGGCCTTGATGAGCCACCCATCTAACCAGAATAAAAGACCAAAGAGGTGTGTTGCTAGCTGCAGGGGACAGCTTTCAGCATCGCTCAACCTCCAGGACTCCTGTCCTCCTAGTAATATAGGATGCCATGCACGGCAGAGACATGTGGGAGAGTTTTTCCATGGGCCAAAATGAAACAAATCAGGGATGGGTGCACCATCCCTTCTCATAGGACTTGGTGCACCAGGGCGCCATTTTTTCTCATCTCTCACTGGTGACCCCTCCAGTGTGGGTAGCCCTCTGGTCCGGCTCACCAGACCATTGGGACCTCAAGCCCCCCACAGCAGGGAAGGGGGGTTGTATGGAGAATTGACCAGAAAAATTGCCAGCAGTTATACAAGAAAGTTTTAAAGTGGGGGTTATAATCCGTGGCTGCAATGTGTGAGAAACGTGGTTGGTGTGATGTGGGCATAGCGTGTAGCGTGCTATAGTGTCTGCCTATTTTATTGCCAGGGATTCCAAAATGGCTGGACACCCAGCAAAATCTGATAGTTTTACGGCATGTGGATAGGGAAACAGCCAGTTCTGGATCTTACAGACAAGGGGGTTGGTCGAGTGTCTTGACTTTTGAGAGTTATTGAGTTCCGGGACTCAGTAAAAATATGAAAGAGGAAGAAGGGAGTGGGGTATATGTGTTTTAAGGCAAAAAAAGTATAACTGTTCTGTAGTAAGGACACTGGTTCAGGAGGGAGGGGGGATTTGAAAGTGTGAGTTGGGAAAGTTACCGCGGAACAAATACCTGAGGTTGATTTAGGACCATCCGTGTAAACATGAATACTAGAGAATGGATGGAAACATGGTTAAGGAATGGGTGAGAAGATCAGCAGGGGGGAAAAAAGTGGACAAATACAGGGGTTAGGTATAAGCCATGGAGAGACAGAATGGACAGAAAATGGAAGAGGTTGGAGATGGGGAAAAGGTGAATGGGAGAGGAGGGTATCCATGTGAATGGAGAAATGAGTAGGTAAACGTGGAGAGAAGCAAAAGTAGGAATAGGGATCGTGGGGCGGGTTTGTTTAGTGAGGAAAGTTGGTGAAATCGAGCTGATCAGGAGAGAGAAGGTAAGCATCAAGAGAATGGATAGCTGATTCAGTGTCAGGCTCTCAAATGAGAGGATAGAGGCACCTGGCGAAACGAAGACCACATGGTGATGTATCAAGATGGCAAGGAGGTTGAGGCAGAGAGTGCAAGTGGCATTCATAAACGGA